>NC_045546.1:81142588-81423583 GCF_009769535.1 Thamnophis elegans
AAGGATTGGGTAGATATTGTGTTTCCCCAAAAATAAGACAGGGTTTCATTTTCTTTTGACCCACAAAATAAACAAGGAGAGGAAGGAAAAAGAGGAGGAAGTGAAGGAGAGAAGGAAGGAGGGAGGGAAGCAAGGAGGGAAGGAAGGAGGGAAGGAAGGAGAGAAGGAGAGAAGAAAGGAGGGAAGGAAGGAGGGAAGGAAGGAGAGAAGGAGAGAAGAAAGGAGGGAAGGAAGGAGGGAAGGAAGGAGGGAAGGAGAGAAGGAGAGAAGAATGGAGGAAGGGGGAAGGAGGGAGGGAAGGAAGGAGGGAAGGAAGGAGAGAAGTAGAGAAGAAAGGAGGGAAGGAAGGAGGGAAGGAAGGAGGGAAGGAAGGAAGAAGAAGTAGGATTGTTGTAAAATAAGATGGGTCTATGGGGTGGTAAGAAAGCAATTTCAATTATATTGTCAATTGTAGGGGAGAAAAATTGTTACAAATACATATTATTAATAACAGTTATGAGATCATATAATTGTGAATGTATATATGAGAAATAAAAATTTATATTAATAAAAAAATAAACACTAAGCCTTTTTTTGAGGAAGTCTTATTATTTTTGAGATGCAGGAAGCAGAGAGCATGGTTACCTCCTGGCTGTTGCTGTGCTGCAATATTTTCAGGGAGGGCTTATTTTCGAAGGAGGGCTTATTTCAGCACATGCACTCAAAAGCCTGATTGGGCTTATTATCTGGGGAGGTCTTATTTTTGGGGAAACAGCGTAGCAACTGAAGTAGCTGCAAGGGATGACATATAACAGGGCTTTAAAAGTGTGTGTGTCTGTGTGTGTCTGTGTGTGTGCGTCCGCATGTATCTCTGTGTGTATCACATAATATGGACATGTGTGGATACATATTCATAATATCTGGGTCTTCTTTAGTTATTTTTGGCAGTGATAATTTCAGCTTAAGAAACCTGATTATAGAAAATCCCTATTATAGTTGGTTGAAAAGTTAAACCTTTTCCTACATAAAACGGCAGAATATCTTGACTTTCATTCTTACCAATACCATCCAATTCCTTACTGGGAAGCAATAGCTGTGTTCACATATTGCACTAAATCTTAGTTTGCTTAAACATGGTTTATTGAATACAGTTTGTGATAAACCATGACTTGCAAGGTGCAAACTAGATTATTGCTTAATGCACTGTATAAACTCAGTCAGTGTATTGTCAGATCTCAGTGAGCCGAAGGTTGAGTAACTCTGAGGAAGTCAGTCACTCATGTCTGTCCTTGTTAAACTGAACTAAGAATCAATTATATTTGATGTACTATCTTGTTGATGAGATTTAACAAAAAATAATTAATGCATGATTTATATTTGATTCAGCATCTAGAAAATAAAAAACTAGATTTCCAGAAAAAGGAAGATAACTATTTTTGCCACAAAGTTTTTATTATTATTTTTTGCACAGAAAATTTTTTTATTTTCCATTTTCATAGCATATAATCACATGTATACTATTACATAGTCAATGTCATGTTGTATTGTTAAGTAATTACATCAATTCATCTTACCATCAACTACCAAAGGGGAAAAAAACCAGTTATTGGCTCTTCTGCTCTCCATACACCATATTTATACCTTATCCGACACTTTCTTCCCCCTCTCTCCTCCCCCTTTCTACATCCTTTCTTCCCTCCATCATTTTCTATTCTACTTCCCCTTCCTTTCTCCTTCTCCTCTCTCCCCTTACCACTCCTCCTTATACACCTCATCTTCCCCCTTCCCCCTCTCTCCTATCCCTCTCTTCCTATCTTTCTTCTCTCCTCTGCTTCCCACTCTTCTACATCCTGTCTTCTCTCCATCATTTTCTACTCTACTTCCCCTTCCTTTCTCCTTCTCCTCTCTCCCCTTACCATTCCTCCTTGTACACCTCATCTTCCCCCTTCCCCCTCTCTCCTATCCCTCTCTTCCTATCTTTCTTCTCTCCTCTGCTTCCCCCTCTTCCTCTAATTCACTTGGTGTATTTCAGCTTCTGAGCAAACTCCCTTTTGTGTTGATGGTATTTATAATTCCATTTCAATATACATAAAAAAGAAAAGATAGCAGTATACATGTACAATCATAATACCTTAAAATCCAACACTCCTCCTCCAACTTAGTAAACTCCGCTCCCTCCCCCCTCCCCCCCAACCCCCTCCACCTCCCCCCCTGACTTCCCAGAACCAATACAAGGTATAAATCTTTAACAAAAACAGTTTAAAATATACTTAAAGAGAAAGTAGAACATTAATAATGTCTTTGAATTGAGCTTAGCTCCTCCTTGCTAGGCTAACTATAAACAATTTGTATTATTGTTGTTGCTCCGGTTGTTCTGCAACATAAATTGATTATAAGGTGTTTTTTCAATTGGAAGCTAGCTCTTCAGATGCACATAGACAAAAGACCTTAGACATTAATTACCTTCTTTATCTTACCAAATCTCTCAGTGGGTGCCAAAGACCAAGCCTGTGCAATGTATGTTCTGCTAGATGCTATTAGATTACAATTTTCAGGTCCTTTGCCAACAATGAACATGGAAACTGTAAGGAATTTTGGAAAGATTACAAGCTGAAAGCACCATTCTAGGCGACAGATGCAAAAAGAACGGGTCTTAAAATAAATACAAGTTGAAAAAGAGAATAGGAAAGATAAAGGAAATACATCTTCTCAGGACAAGGTAGATAATAAGTAAAACAATATGGTTCTTCCCAAATCAGAATTAGGCGAAATAATCCACAAAGATTGGGAGACCTGCCATGTGAAAAACAGATAAGACAGCAACTGCAGCAAACTCTCAATGTCTCTCTCTGAGAATAGTGTGCCCTCCCTCCCCACACCAGCAGAAGAAATGAAGATGTTCTCCTAGGACAATAGACAAAAGGGATGAAAAGCTAGTTATCAAGAGGAGAAGAGATAACTTGTCCTTTGAAAGATAAAGTCTGTGTTTATCTAGATTATGGACTGAATCACTCCATCTTTTTCCTAGGCTTCTGTTTATTTAAACCCATGACTAATATCTATCCAGAGGTGGGGTATATGTTGACTTAATAAAGTGTAGTTCCACCCTGAATCTGTGCCTTTGTTTATTGTCTTTAATTGTCCAACTGATGTATTATTCTTCACTATCTGCCCATCTGTATCCAAAGTGGTGGTGATTATGTGTGACTCATGTAGAAACTTACATATCTAGACTCTGATGTGATGGCGTTTTCTCCATGATCATTCTCCCAATAATGTGGCATTTCTTCTATCTAACAGATATGCATTGTAATGTACCATGATTACTTTTATCCTGCATATTCACCAAATTTTCCATGAAGCGATGAGACTTGATCCCAGTTCCTCTTCACTAAGTTGAAGAGCACTGAAGCTGCTTTTGAAAAGTTTCTAATGGCTGCATAGTTGTAAACTGAAGTTACCAAAATAATTCTTTTTCCATTGATAAACCATGTTGTATAGAATATATGAGCTTTAGAGCCTCATCTTTTAGTTTAGATGAGTAGAACAATGGTTTAAAATGGCATTTTCTTCACCATTGCTTTTTTATATATTAGTTCAAGTCCCTTATGGGTTTGGCAGTCATTTTCCATCCATTGGAAAGTTCTATGATCGACTATTATTACAAATTTTAATTCCCAGCCCTTTTCCAGCATTACTCTTTGAGAAATGTTGCTTTAATCTAACTTCAGCATGATATTCTTGGCAACTTAGTGCCTTACAGCTTCAGCAACTCTAAAGAATTTTGGTGTTTGAGAAGAAATTTATTTTTTACAGATTGTACAGTGAGCTGCTGTTCCTTAACTCCCCTTGTTTTGGTGAAGTTACTTCCTTCCTCGATTAACTAAATTGAAAACACTGGCCAACTCATGCGTTTAAAATGACTCTTATTTTCATAATATCATAAGGAAGTCGCCCACTTCAAATGGCTTTCTTAAAATACCACCTACTTTAAAGCCTGCATAGGGAATAACTCCTTTATGAGTGCATCCTGATGGGTCCAAAATGTGGAGAGTGAGCAAATAGATGACACTGCATATTTAATTGTTACCACCTTCATTTATAGGAATATCGATAATATAAGTAATCCAGTGGTGGGTTTCAAAAATTGTTCGAACCTACTCTGTGGGTGTGGCTTCCTTTGTGGGAGTGGCTTGCTGCCCATGTGACCGGATGGGAGTGGCTTGCCGCCCATGTGACCGGATATGAAGATGCCGACGACACTTGTCAGAACCACCTTAAATTACCGCACACACAGCCCTGGCATGCATAAGAATATGATGTCAACTTGTTTTTTAAAAGGCATCTTTGGTTTGCGTTAAAACAACTTCAACAGACGCAATGTTCTGATTGCACCACAAATGCAGTAGTCATCCTTACCTTTCACAGAGCCACTGAGATTTATAAATATGAGCATGGTAGTGTAGAATAATCATATCCAAGGACCAGTGGTGGGTTTCAAAAAAAATTTGGAACCTCTTCTGTAGGTGTGGCCTGCTTTCCGGGTCCACTGGTGGAACCTCTTCTAACCGGTTCGGTAGATTTGACAAACCGGTTCTACCGAATAGGTGCGAACTGGTAGGAACCCACCTCTGAAGTAAACAGATTATAGTTTTGAAAATTTGGAGCTTTTAAATATGTGGTAGAAGCTTGTGAATTTAAAAAAAAGCATCCTGTTTCTTTCTGATAAGTTGTAATATGGTTTCTTTTTCTTTTAAAAATCAGCGTGGGAGAATGCACATCAAGATTTAGTGAAAAACAAACACTGAAATTGTGGGAGTGTTAATCAGCATTTTCAGCTTTGCCTCGCAATTCATACCGAAATTGATTTTGACAATATTATATTTTGGGGAGGTTGGTTCTGTATCAGAGGTGGGTTCCTACCAGTACTGCACTTTAAGCACTGCGCCACCTCGGCTCAAACCAAACCATTAAACCAAACCAGACTAAGAAACCAATGCCATATAGGTTTACAATTATTTATTTATTTATATTTATTAAACTTCTATGCCACTCGTCTCGCTAGGGATAACTTTAAGGGCCTAACAGGATAAAAATAGCATATAGTACATTAATAATAAATAAAGACTATAAATTTAAAATTCGGTTAAAATTCCATTGATCAAGATGAAGACAAAGGCTTGGGAGAAGGTGGGGGGTCTATCTATTCCTTTAACCACCTCCTGAATGCTACTCCTCTATTGGGGACCTGTTGTGGCCCAGCAGGAGCCGTTGGAGCTGCCACCAGACTCCGAGAGCGAGGGGCCCTATGAGTCGGCTCTGGAGGATGTGGAGGACCCTGGACAGGGTTCTGACTCCGAGCAGGGCGCAGAGAGGCTGGTTGGCCACCAGGAGGCACCTGAGCCTTGGGTCAATGGGGAGGAGAGAAGGGAGAGTGATCCGGACGCCAGCAGTGAGTTGTTCCTGGATGCCCGGCACCGAAGAGCTAATAGGCGTCAGGAACAGTTGCGCAGTTACAGGAGGTAATTGCACTCGGCTGGTGGTCATTAGGCTCCTCTCCAGACTATAAAAAGACTGCTTGTGCACAAAAAAAAAATCCGTCAGTCTTTTAATTTGTTATTTCTATAATCCTTCAAATTATTAATTTTTAAATAATGTTATTTAAAAATTATTATGGTTTGTTGCAGTCAGCCAAATATTTGAACTGGATTTGGCATTTCTATCCCTCTATCCAGTCCTTCTCAAGGATGTGGGGTAGGCACATGTAGCTGTTTGATGGTGTTAAAAGGTATCATTGCAGGATGTAAGTGATTCTAAGTAAAGGTGTCTTTTGCAATTGACCAATGGTGATTTTGTCAATGCCAATAGTGTTCAAGTGGTGATCTAGTTGTTTTGGGAATACATGTGAGGTGCCAATACCATTAGTACTAACTTTGCTTTCTTTTTCCACAGTTGTCCTACTTCTATTTGCAAGGTTTTGTATTTTGTTATCTTCTCTAGTTCTTTCTCTTCATCAAACCATGACTTGGGCAACAAAGGCAATCTCTCATTTCCTAGAGCTCTAAAACTCTGGACTTTGGAGACTACTGTCTTATAACTCCTCAGGAGTACCTACTGTCTGGAGCACTTGAGGGTGATCCCATATCAGATTCCAAGAAGCTGATCCAGCTCCTCACTCCATTGCTCATCAACTCTGCTTTCAACTGAGTCATCTTTGGTTCACTATCCTTTCCTCAAACTTCCCATATTCCCCATTATTGTTCCAATTAGATTCAGATTTTTTAAAATGTATTTTAAGAAAATGTTCTTATTTACCAAAAGTACCCTCCATATCAGAGGTGGGTTCCTACCAGTTCGCACCTATTCGGTAGAACCGGTTCGTCAAATCTACCGAACCGGTTAGAAGAGGTTCCACCAGTGGACCCGGAAAGCAGGCCACACCTACAGAAGAGGTTGCAAAAAATGTTGAAACCCACCACTGGTCCTTGGATATGATTATTCTACACTATCATGCTCCTATTTATAAAACTCAGTGCCTCTGTGAAAGGGAAGGATGACTACTGCGTTTGTGGTGCAATCAGAACATTGCGTGTGTTGAAGTTGTTTTAACGCAAACCAAAGATGCCTTTTAAAAAACAAGTTTACATCATATTCTTATGCATGCCAGGGCTGTGTGTGCGGTAATTTAAGGTGGTTCTGACAAATGTCGTCGGCATCTTCATATCCGGTCACATGGGCGGCAAGCCACTCCCATCTGGTCACATGGGCGGCAAGCCACTCCCACAAAGGAGGCCACACTCACAGAGTAGGTTCGAACAATTTTTGAAACCCACCACTGCTCCATATCATGTGCACGTTCCATAACTTTATGTCTTAGGCAACTCAACACTCGGCTCAATTAGAGTTCCTCAAAAGTTCCCCATAATTCAAGCCAATTTCTAATGGAAATCTGGAGATCTGAGCAATTGGATGTGGGCCATTTTTTCATAGTAGCTACTTTTGCCTCACTCTGCCTTCCTGCTTGAGTTTTTTTCCCCATCATTACAAATGCTCAGATGTTTTGCAAAGCACCAAATGCCAAACACGTCATGAGCTAAGAACCTGGATTGGGGCAGATTATTGGTTTCATACCATTTTCTGTGCCAACTGATTGATTAGCTGGGGGATGCATGCTGTCCTTTGCATTCTAGAATCAACAGCAGTGGGGAAGATTACCATCTGACTTATAATTTACAAAGTTTCTGAGAAGTAAAAATGACAGTAGTATTGAAATGTAGTTGTTTCCTTCATGTTTGAGAGAAATTTGAAAAACCTGATTAAGAATAGGTTACACTTACTGTATGGGGGACGCAGTGGCTCAATGGCTAAGATGTTGAGCTTGTCGATCAAAAAGGTCGGCAGTTTGAACCCCTAGTGCTGCATAACAGAGTGAGCTCCCGTCACTTGTCCCAGCTTCAGCCAACCTAGCAGTTCGAAAGCATGTAAAAATGCAAGTAGAAAAATAGGAACCACCTTTGATGGGAAGGTAACAACATTCTGTGCACCTCTGGCATTTAGTCATGATAGCCACATGACCACGGAGACGTCTTTGGACAGTGCTGGCTGTTCTGCTTTGAAACAGATATGAGCACTGCCCCCTAGAGTCGGGAATGACTAGCACATATCTGCAAGGGGAACCTTTATCTTACATTTACTGTATCTATATTCTTGCAATGAGAGACAAACACAGACCATTCAAAACTGAAGCAGGTTTAAATAGGCAGGATTACTACAGAATTATGGGATTTACTTTATACTTGTTCTTAACTATTTTTCCCTCGTACGACAAGAGGAGGTTTACTATAAGTTAAACTGCTTAAAGTTTGGGTAACAGCAAGAAGCTGAGTTCAACGTAGAGATCTTATTGACTTTCTTTTTTTTCTTTAATCTCTTTTGTTTTAATATATTTTAGACTGTGTTTGTTAAAAAGCTATACCGTGTATGGGCTCTGGGAAGTCGGGGGGGGGGAAGGGAGGGGGGGTCTTAGGGGGGAGGGGGGGGAGGGGGGAAATATAGTATGTGTTAGATTTTAAAGTAACATGATTGCACTTGTATACTGTTGCTCTTTAATTCTAGTGTAAAAATAGGACAAGCTGAATATATTGATAGATAGTAGAAATACACCGAAGGGAGGAGTAGCGGGATAGAAGAAAGAGGGGTAGAGAGGGTGGGAGAGAGGATGGGAGGGAGGGTGAGAAGGAAGGGAGGGAGTGGACTGGGAGAGAGGAGTGGTAGAGGGGGAGGGGAAGTAGGGTAGAGGGGAATGTTGGAAGGAAGAACGAAAGTTGGAGGGGGGCGAAAGAAAGGGTGTATGGTGGGTCGAAGTGGTATATTGGGTTTGTATTTTGGGGGGTATTGTTGACAAGAGGGAGGGCTGTGTTTATTGTTCAATGTTATATGCCCCGGTTATGCACAGTATATATGTGACTGTACGAAATGAAATGGAAATAAAACATATTTACACGGACAACCTTTTGTAACCAACTGATACACTTTCTACAGTATGTAAAGAAGGAAGATTTTATGTGTTGTTTGTTTTGAAAATAAAAAATAAATAAATTCTTAAAAAAAAAAAAAAGAGGAGGTTTACTATAATGTGTTATGGTACTAACTTCAAGTATGTGTCATAAAGAAATTATGGTCTACCACTGACCAGGAAATCACTGTAAGCTCCTAACATAATGCATTCATTTAAATTTTAATACACTTCCTTTGGACAAAGCCGTGTTGTTGTTGTTGTTTTTTTGATGAGAGATTCCAGTTTTAAACGCCTCCACAGACATTAAAGGGAAAATGCGGGTTGCATGTTAATAATAAGCTATGTTCCTTGCTGCTTCCTCTTGGTAAACCAAGACAAGACTTCCTTGAAAGTTCCTGATTTGGCGAGGCTGCTTCAGTTGGATCCTTTCTACATCAACAAAATCAGAACAGTTTGTGATTCTGTCAACAGTTGTTTTCCTCTTTTAAAGGCTTACAAAACAGCAATCTCCTTGGGTAAGGGTTCTCTTCCTACATGGTTAATTTGTGTTTGATGAGGGGGAGGGAAGGCGATGTTCTCAAAGAGAGAGACTTTTCAAGAAAAAGTAAATGTTTGCACATCTAATATAAGTGGGGAGGGGAAAAGAGCATCCTATATAGCTGGCTTCCTGAAACAAACATGAAGGGGGTGGTTTGTGAGATGTCCTTGTTGAACTTCATTCTGGATGGATGTTCTAGTAACTGACTGAATAGGCCTTGAACCGCGAACCTCTGACATCTGCACATATTCCCAAAGGAGAACTGAAAATATATACACATACTTTTACATTACAATCAGAATGAAACTTCTCTGTTCTCATGTCCACTCGTTGGGCAGGTAAGGATATTTTCCTTTGACAATTTGACAATTCTTCTTGCAAATATTTCCCCTTGAACTTTTTTTAAAAAAGCTCTCTTGCTTATTAGGCACATTTTATTGTATCCTTCGCTCTCAGATTCCAGGGTGAGGCAAAAAGAGCATGATTAACATTTTCTATGAATAAAGCCATGGCCTACTTTTAAGCATCTCTGGAGGCAGTGTTCCATCACTGCAATGCACTGATCTTTGGGCCATAAATTGAGCACAATAACCTACATTGCAAAGCAGGCGAAAAAGAGAGCAAAATATCTTTTACATCTATTGTACTTGGAAATGAGACTAACAATTCTCTCCAATAGGCTAAGTGGAAATGGAAGTGACGTTGTTGCAGTCCTATCCACTTTCATTCTAAGACTTGGTAAATTCAATTATATTTTCTTCCAGGCAAGTAAATAAATAGAAGTAAACTTATCAAGCGGAAGGGAGTGTCAGTGATTCATGAACACTGTAATGGACAAGCCTGCTGGTGGGTGAAGATAAAATCACTGGAACACGTGCATTCCCTTCACACAACCTTCTTATATGCACATATCTCATTGTGTCTTCCAATTTGCCTTCTTGCGTGCATCACCCTGCAGCCTCCCCCACCTCAATGCCCCAATGTGGTTGGCCCTCTTCCTTCCGGCTGCATATTGAAGCTGAACAGCATAATCCTACTAGAGTACTGAGATGTTGAAGAAAGACTAAGAAATCTCGGTTGGGTAGATAGGTGGACAGATGGAGTAGGGATGGTTTGCTTGAGATATGCAAATTCCCATCTTTTTCATTCCATTCGTGGTTGTTGCCAATATTTTTGTGAAACCCAGAAGCTGAAGACAAAATTCTTCCATTCCTTGCTTTCTATGCCTACCTGTATGACAGCCTCCTTAATATTTTTTTTAAATAAAAAGTCAGATTGAAAGAAGTCCTTTAAGAAATATGCATGTATAAGATGAAATCCTTCAAGCAATGGCTGTTTGAACAAAATTTAGCACCTCCCTACTTATTCCAAGAGAGAGTCTTCTAACACAAAGCACGAATACATTTTTATCATCTTGCCAATGCAAGGGGTTAACCAGGAGGACCAGTTCGTGGCACGACATAACCGCGAACGTAAAAAGCGCGCCGACAACACCACGGCGCTAAAACCGCGATGTCAAAAGCGCGTCGACAACAGCGCGTCGACAACAGCGCGCCGACAACAGCGCGCCAACAGAAGCGCGATTTAACTTAAGGTAAGGTTTAGGGTTAGGTTTAGGGTTAGGTTTAGGGTTAGATTTAGGGTTAGGTTTAGGGTAGGTTTAGGGTAGGTTTAGCGTTAGGTTTAGGGTTAGGTTTAGTGTTATTTTTAGGGTTATGTTACAGCACGCTTCTGTCGGCGCGCTGTTGTCGCGCGGTTTTGATGGTGCGGTTTTGTCACCGCGCTTTAGTCACACGCGCTTTAGTCTACCGCGGTTTTGTGGTGGAACCGTTATAGAATAGTGTAGTTTGACACGTGGGCCAACACAGCAAAATGCAATAAATGGACTCAAAAAGGTAGTGATCTTGTTGTTATACTTGCCCTCCAGAACCACAGATGGCATCGTGGTAATCAGCCAACAAAAACAATTTTCTGTACAAAATAGGAAAAATATTAATGAAAAAGCCAGCTAGAGTAAACAATCTTCTGCCTGGGGTTTATATTTCATTATTTCTGGAAGTCAGAGTCTGGCACACACAATTTATCTCTAATGAATTTTTGTTATAATCTTATTGGGATAAAAATTGTATACTGGCTATAATACTGGTAGTCCTTGATTTACAACTTCAATTAAGCCCAAAATTTTTGTTGCTAAGCAAGAGAGATGTGAAGTGAATTTTGACCCATTTTAACTAACCCTTTCTTGCCACAGTTATTTAGTAAATCGCTGCACTTGTTACGTTAGGTTGTTAAGTGAATCTTGTTTTCCTGCTGACCTTGCTTGTCGGAAAGGTTGCAAAAGAGAATCACATGATCCTGGGACACCACGACTGCCATAAACATGAATCAGTTGCCAAGCAACTGAATTTTGATCACATGACCATGGGGGATGCTGCAACAATTGTGTGGAAAAAAAGTCATAAGTCCCTTTTTTCAATGTTGTAACTTTGAATAGTCACTAAATGAAATGGTGTAAGCCAAGGATTTAATCCTTCAAAAATGTTGTCAAAGAGGAATCAGGATTGTCAATGTCCAAGAACTGAATAAAAGTGGGGAGGTAGAGTTCATCTAGTCTCATATACATATTCAACAAAACTCTCTCCCTTGCTGAAAATTAAAATCTGAATATGGTTAAAAAAAGCTGCTGAAAACTAACAGTGCCCTACCAGAGAGAGATTTAATATTTGCATTTAAAATAAACCAGGGTGAAGGAGTGTCTGTGTCAGAGGTGGGTTCCTACCAGTTCACACCAGTTCGGTAGAACCAGTTCGTCAAATCTACCGAACTGGTTAGAAGAGGTTCCACCAGTGGACCCGGAAAGCAGGCCACACCTACAGAAGAGGTTCCAAAAATTTTTGAAACCCACCACTGATAAACAAACACACACACACACACACACACACACACACACACACACAGACTCACACAGAGAGAGAAAGAGAAAGAAAAGAAGAAAGAAAGAAAGAAAAAAGAAAAAAGAAAGAAAAAGAGAGAGAGATGAAAGAAAAAAAGGAAAAAGGGACAGAGAGACAAAAGGAAGGAATGAAAGAGAGAGAGAGAAAGAGAAAGAGATAAAGAAAGAAAGAAAGAAAGAAAACACATGGCCAGCAAGCCACTCCCATCAGGTCACATGGCCGGCAAGCCACTCCCACAAAGGAGGCCACACGCACAGAGTAGATTCAAAAAATTTTTGAAACCCACCACTGATAAACAAACAAACACACGCACACACAGACTCACACAGAGAGAGAAAGAGAAAGAAAGGAAGAAAGAAAGAAAAAAGAAAAAAGAAAGAAAAAGAGAGAGAGATGAAAGAAAAAAAGGAAAAAGGGACGGAGAGACAAAAGGAAGGAAGGAAAGAGAGAGAGAGAGAGAGAGAGAGAGAAAGAAAGAAAGAAAGAAAGAAAGAAAGAAAGAAAGAAAGAAAGAAAGAAAGAAAGAAAGAAAGAAAACACATGGCCAGCAAGCCACTCCCACCAGGTCACATGGCCGGCAAGCCACTCCCACAAAGGAGGCCACACCCACAGAGTAGGTTCGAAAATTTTTTGAAACCCACCACTGGTAAGGATGACTTTTCTTTTCTGATACTGCACAGAATAGCATATTGTAGTTCTGAATAGTGGGCATCATTATAAAACGAACCCAGGACAAATGCGCAACATTTCCGGATCTATAAATTTGTTTATGTTTAAACCAAACTTTTACCATATCTTTTGACTACCCGCTGTTTTTCTGCCAATCTATGAAAATGTTGACAGTCTTTAAGTTTTTTTTTACTGAGGCTTAGAAGATGGTGGGGGGGAGAAACCATAGGGATTTCTGATCTATGACCAAACCAGCATAACTTAAAATAAGGCTTATTTGGTTACTGTAGAACACAAATTGAACATTTCTTCACCAGTCATCATCAGGATGTGGCTGCATTTCTGGCAATGTCATTGCAACCTGGCACTGAGTCCGAGACAGAAACTTAAACAACTTGTATTTAGTTGATTATTTTGTTTCCTTACTATATTTTATTCCTCCTGTAATCCTGGTGCCCTTACTCACCCCCTGGACTTCTTTGCTAGGGCTTCATGGAGCACATTGTTTTCACGGATTATTTCTTTAAAAAAAAAAAATCATATTCGCAAACTATATACAGCCGGTGTCACTCATAAATAATAGATTACTCCTATGAATATTCTCCTGTAGTTTTTAAAGTAAATGTATTGAATTGTCCAATTTGAAGTAAATAAACTGTATCTCAGACCAAAGTTTAAACTGATTATAGAATTAAAGGTATGCCATTCAATCCTGTGAATAAATTATCATTATTTAGCTCAAATATATTTTAATTCTACAACATGATATACTTTTCACTCTGGGGGAAAATCCTATTGAAAGTTACAATATTGCTTTTTTTTGAGATGCATCTCATTTGACCAGTTGAAAAGGGAGGGAGGGGAATCTTGTGACCTGACAAAAGCGCGCCCAACAACAGCGCACCAACAAAACCGCGGTGATAAAACCGCAATGTCGATAGTGTGCCCACAAAGGCGCACCGACAAAAGAGCGCCGACAGAAGCGCCATTATGGTTAAGGTAAGGGTTAGGGTAAGGGTAAGGGTAAGGGTAAGGGTTAGGTTCAGGGTTAGGTTCAGGGTTAGGTTCAGGGTTAGGTTCAGGGTTAGGTTCAGGGTTAGGTTCAGGGTTAGGTTTAGGGTTAGGTTTAGGGTTAGGTTCAGGGTTAGGTTCAGGGTTAGGTTAAGGGTTAGGTTTAGGGTTAGGTTAAGGGTTAGGGTTAGGGTTAGGGTTAGGGTTAGGGTTAGGTTTAGGGTTAGGTTAGGGTTAGGGTTAGGGTTAGGGTTAGGGTTAGGGTTAGGGTTAGGGTTAGGGTTAGGGTTAGGTTAGGGTTAGGTTTAGGTTTAGGGTTAGGTTAGGGTTAGGTTTAAGGTTAGGTTTAGGTTTAGGGTTAGGGTTAGGTTCAGGGTTAGGTTCAGGGTTAGGTTCAGGGTTAGGTTTAGGGTTAGGGTTAGGGTTAGGTTAGGTTTAGGTTTAGGTTTAGGTTTAGGTTTAGGTTTAGGTTTAGGTTTAGGTTTAGGTTTAGGTTTAGGTTTAGGTTTAGGTTTAGGTTTAGGTTTAGGTTTAGGTTTAGGTTTAGGTTTAGGTTTAGGTTTAGGGTTAGGTTTAGGGTTAGGGTTAGGTTAGGGTTAGGTTCAGGGTTAGGTTTAGGGTTAGGTTTAGGGTTAGGCTTAGGGTTAGGTTTAGGGTTAGGTTTAGGGTTAGGTTTAGGGTTAGGTTAGGGTTAGGTTTAAGGTTAGGTTTAGGGTTAGGTTCAGGGTTAGGTTTAGGGTTAGGTTCAGAGTTAGGTTTAGGGTTAGGCTTAGGGTTAGGTTTAGGGTTAGGGTTAGGTTTAGGGTTAGGTTTAGGTTTAGGGTTAGGTTTAGGGTTAGGTTAGGGTTAGGTTTAAGGTTAGGTTTAGGGTTAGGTTCAGGGTTAGGTTTAGGGTTAGGTTCAGAGTTAGGTTTAGGGTTAGGCTTAGGGTTAGGTTTAGGGTTAGGGTTAGGGTTAGGGTTAGGGTTAGGGTTAGGGTTAGGTTTAGGTTTAGGGTTAGGTTTAGGGTTAGGTTAGGGTTAGGTTTAGGGTTACCTTTAGGGTTAGGTTTAGAGCGCGCTTCTGTCGGCATGCTGTTGTCGCCATGCTTCTGTGCTCATTCTTCTATGCGATTTTGAACTTCTCCCCACGGTTTTGTCAGTGCGCTTTTGTCGAGCGCGCATTTGTCAGTGAACCAGGAATCTCCTTTCATCATCAGTCCTAAATAGCCTAGGAACTCTGTCGTGGCTGCTAATTGCCCTTTTTCAGCACTGCCCCAGAGTATCAAAACTTAGGCTTCTGTTCAACAAGTTTTAGATATAAGATTAACGAGGTAAACTTAAAGTTTTCAGTTTTCAATATATCAGTTTTTTCTTCCCAAATTTGTCTCCTAATACATAAAAATCAACTTCATGATGTTTGTGTTTCATTTTGTTTAGGATTATTTACTTGCATATAGCCCTTAATAGAAATGTTTTAGAGATGGAGATATTTGACGGTAATGACAAGTTAGATTTCACCTTTCCCCTCAGATCTATTTTCAGTAAGAAATCAAAAGCAGCATTGACAGTCTGCTCCGTCTCTTCATGGTAATTCATATCACAGCTTCTTGGGGATTTAGGCCTCATTTCTTTCAACCAAAGAATTAATTACCAACATAGACAGTTTTAGCTTTCCAATTTGATCCATAGACTTACAGCTGCTAAGCCTCATTCTATAAATATGTTACTTATTCCGGATGATTATCAGCTAAGTCTAACTCTTCAAAAGATATCAATCTTCTTTCAACATTGTTAAAACAGATATTTGGGAGAAAGCTCCATCTAAGCAGCTATAGAACTTGCACAGGGGCGTGTACCTTCATAGACCAATAAATGAGCTCTGTCTTATATTACATTTCTGGAATCTAATATTAAAATTCCAGGGGTTTCATATATTAAATTATGGATGGTTGTGTTTTCCAGGGTATTTATCAGGTCTTTCCAGTGAACAAATTAGTTTGCTTGAGTTGATTTAAGACAGGGATGCTCAAACTTTTTAAACAGGGGGCCAATCCACGGTACCTCAGACTGTTGAGGGGGGGGGCATACCGGCTGGGTGGGCATGGCTAGGGGTGCCCCATTTTTCACCTCCCCCCGCTTCCAGAATGTCTCTGCAGGCCAAAATTGTCACCTTTCAGTTCCAGCCCATGGGGCTTGTGAAGGGCAAGTCCTGCACTCAGCTGAAGGGTGGGGCGCGGGTGATGTGGGGTGGGGGGCAGCCTTGTGATACAGTGCAGGGCGAATTAATGGCTTTGGTGGGCTGCATGAAGCCTGTGGGCTTTAGTTTCAGGACCCATGATTTAAGTCATTTGCTTTCCTATTTTATTGACATTCTATTATTATTTTTAGAAATATTTCAAAGTGACAAACATACCTAAGAGTCCTTCCTCCTCCTATTTTCCCCACAGCAGCAACACTGTGAAGTGGGTTGGGCTGAGAGTGAATGAGTGGCCCAAGTATCTAGTATCAGCGTTCCAAGTATCATGTAGAATTAAATCAGAGTCCAAGGCAAAACGATCCTTAAAGTTCCAATTTAATAAAGCAGACATCTTAGCACATCTGTGGAAATCCCAATTCTGGAAATGACATCAGAATTCCACCCAGTTAAAAGTTCATGATCTTGTCCCCCCACCCACAATCCATCACATGGTTCAATCTTCTTCTTCCACACTGGCATCCACACCCAGCTGCTTCCAGTCAGGTGTCAAAGTACGGAGACAAAAGATGACCTTGGCTTCTAGTAAAGAATGATAACAATACATTCCACAATCCTACTCCTTCTATTCCCTCCTCCCATCAACTATACTAAAGAAACAGCATAATGAAATAAGAGAAAGTGTGGCAGGCCACAATTCTAAAAGGAATATAATTGCAGGCCTGACATCTAGCCTGTTTTCATGCCTAAGGCGGGACTAGAACCCATGGTCGTCTGGTTTCTAATGTGGTGCCTTAGCCACTAGTCCAAACTGGCTCCCAGATTGCCATTTCACCCAAAGTAGAATCAATTCCTGTAGTTTTCAGCCATCAGCAAATGCTTCCAATGTTGTTTTTTTCCCCACTTGGCCTCTTAAAGTAATAGTGTTCACCAAACACTGATCACATACCTCTGATTGCTGGGTATTCATATACAACATATCCATATACTGATTGTTTCTCACTGTTCTGCTTACTTTTTATTTTTATTATATTTAGTTTGTCAAACATGTAAAAGATAACAGGTATAAGTATAAACATAAATATCAACACAGTAAATGGGTACAAATAAATGAAGACAGTAGCATGCATGCCCCCTGTACCCATTACTCTAATATATAGACAATATTCTTTTTCTTAGACTTTATGCCAATCCCAAGGATCTGGCCTTCTCAGTCCATGTAGTTCATCTTGAGTTTTTCTGATTCTGTTAAATATGAGCCAGCAGTGTGCAGCAGCTGCCAAAAAAGCCAACACAGTTCTAGGCTACATAAACAGAGGGAAAGAATCAAGATCACGTGAAGTGTTAATACCACTTTATAATGCCTTGGTAAGGCCACACTTGGAATATTTGCATCCAGTTTTGGTCGCCACGATGTAGAAAAGATGTGAAGACTCTAGAAAGAGTGCAGAGAAGAGCAACAAAGATGATTAGGGGACTGGAGACTAAAACATATGAAAAACGGTTGCAGGAACTGGGTATGTTTAGTTTAATGAAAAGAAGGACTAGGGGAGACATGATAGCAGTCTTCCAATATCTCAGAGGTTGCCATAAAGAAGAGGGAGTCAAACTATTCTCCAAGGCACCTGAGAGTAGAACAAGAAGCAATGGGTGGAAACTAATCAAGGAGAGAAGCAACTTAGAGCTGAGGAGAAATTTCCTGACAGTTAGAACAATTAATCAGTGGAACAGCTTTCCTCCAGAAGTTGTGAATGCCCCAACACTGGTAGTCTTTACGAAGATGTTGGATAGCCATTTGTCTGGAACGGTATAGGGTTTCCTGCCTAGGCAGGGGATTGGACTAGAAGACCTCCAAGGTCCCTTCCAACTCTGCTATTGTATTGTATTGTATTGTGTTGTGTTGTGTTGTGTTGTGTTGTATTGTATTGTATTGTATTGTATTGTATTGTATTGTATTGTATTGTATTGTATTGTATTGTATTGTATTGTATTGTATTGTATTGTATTGTATTGTATTGTATTGTATTGTATTGTATTGTATTGTATTGTATTGTATTGTTCAATGAAGCATTTCTTCTAAGAATTTCTCCACCTTATTCCATCTTTGGGTCAATTCAATATCAAATCAATTCATATCATGCTAAAGTTCGGAAGCTTTTTGGTCACATGGCAGCAATTTCGATCACCCTCTTGCTAGATTTAATATGAAGATCATGCAGTTGAGATACCTCAGTATGTCTCACAGCAATCTCCTTCCTTCTCCTACCTTATGGTGGCATTCCTTGGCTTAGTGAATGGGTTACAATAAAATCCTTTGGATCCACCCTCACCCTATATAAAGCTCTTAGCACTGTCCAGAGATCTCTTGCGTATGAAATCATTCTCAGAACTACATGATACAGAGCATTTTCTTCATGAACAGAACATGCTCCCACAAAGCGCCTGCACTTTAGACTGTAAATATGGAACAGTTCACCCTCCCACTGGGTCACATTTCTCATGGAGATTTTTTGACAAGCAGAAAGAAAATCCTGTAAGTCAATTCAGGATTCAGGAGTCATGAACGGCTGCTTTATGGTATGACAGCATTACACCCCTTCTCTCTTATTGTCGATTCAGCTTCAAATATTGACATATTGATGTCCTTTGTGCTGGTTAATAACCACTATAAACTCATTTACCCTCCTCTAACTGGTCATACCACCCATCAGCTTGTTTGCAGCCAAAGACAATATCATTACTACCTTTGCCAAATACCACGGCAAAGGTGGTAATGTACATAAAAGTAATTTCTCAGAATGGGATGTGTTTTTCCATTACTGGAATATATGATGTGACTGTGTTATTTCCCCCCATAATCAGGGTTCTTCAGAGATTACAATGGACTCTGTTCCCTTGCATTTTGGTGGCTCTCTGGTAACCAGGCAACTATAGCTTTCCCCCTTATCTACCAGGCTCATGTGACTTAGTGGAGACTCCTGATCAGGGCCGGATTTAGATGAAAAGAGGCCCTAGGATATTCCACTTATGAGGCCCTTTCACCTCCCATTTTTAAGTTTGTAAATTACATGAGAGACAATAAAATACATCATTACTGTGATATATATCGATATATATCAATATATATAGCTGGCCTCCCGACGGAGGGCGGCTCTGCTCTGCGGCAAAGGCAGCGAGGCCAGCCGCCTCCCCTGCTGCGCTCAGCTGCCTGGCTCGGCCCCCTCGCCCTCACCTGCCTGGCCGCTGGTGGGCTCTGCATCGACGGGGCAGCTACTGGGAGCGGCCGCGCCTCTCGCCCGACCGCCAGTGCCGGGAATGTGGGCGGGCTCCCCAACTGCCGCGGCGCTGGAACGATCTTAACCAATACATTTTTATGTTTGTTTATTAGTCATATGCATAGAATTTCTCCTTATTTTCGGTTCAGTGTTTTAGTGTTCACTGTTTTTAGAATAGTGTAATTTTAATTTTGCTAACAATGTGAATGTAGGCCCCTCTCGATCTTGAGGCCCTAGGCTGAAGCCTAGTTAGTCTATAGGAAAATCCGGCCCTGCTCCTGATGTAGTAGGATCCCCTCTTTCGGGACTGAGCTTGAATGTATTAACCAGACCTGAACAGTTTCACAATTTAGTTTCTTCTTGGGAATAAGATTTTGACAGAAAGAGAATACCTTTGCAGCCTTATTTCTTACAATAATTTTTCACCATATTTTCATCCTCGGACACTCAAAAGATTACACTTTTAAAAGAAACAAAAAAACCCCACCAAAGATAAATACACATACACCAGATGTCAGTTCTGACAATTTATTCATTGCCTTAGTGTTTTGTTGGTCAGTTCATGCAGGAGGAGATAAACTGCATTTTCAAACCATCTCTGTGTTTGGCTCTTTTCGTTAACCCTTCGAAACCTGACAGTACCAATAGTAGCTTGGCGGCCTGGGTCACTGGAACCAGTTCTCCCGGCGGCGCTATAGGTGCCGCCATCTTGTTTTCCGCTTCTGCTCAGAGCAATTTTAGTTGCACTGTGAGTCAGTGGTGGGTTTCAAAAATTGTTCGAACCTACTCTGTCGGTGTGGCCTCCTTTGTGGGAGTGGCTTGCCACCCATGTGACCGGATGGGAGTGGCTTGCCGCCCATGTGACCGGATATGAAGATGCCGACGACACTTGTCAGAACCACCTGAAATTACCTCACACACAGCACTGGCAGGCATAAGAATATGATGTAAACTTCTTTTTTAAAAGGCATCTTTGGTTTGCGTTAAAACAACTTCAACACACGCAATGTTCTGATTGCACCACAAACGCAGTAGTCATCCTTACCTTTCACAGAGGCACTGAGTTTTACAAATAGGAGCATGATAGTGTAGAATAATCATATCCAAGGACCAGTGGTGGGTTTCAAAAGATTGTTGGAGCCTCTTCTGTAGGTGTGGCCTGCTTTCCGGGTCCACTGTTGGAACCTCTTCTAACCGGTTCGGTAGATTTGACGAACTGGTTCTACCAAATAGATGCGAACTGGTAGGAACCCACCTCTGCTGTGCGTGCATGTGCAGCATGCATCAAGTGCGTATGTGTGTGGCGCATCCCTGAGCAAACCGGCAGTAGTCTCTGGATCAAAGCCTATTTTTCCATCTAAGCTTCCAAAGTTGCCAATTATCCATATTTACAATACACGCCAGAGACTGTAAATGAGCATTTACTGGTAGCTTAGTTTTTCAAATCATATTTTCACACAACCACCCAATTTTCCCTTCTGTAGCTATTGTGCTTCTATAATGCACTTCGATTTCACGGTTGCTGCATCAGTTGCAGGGAACAGGTGGAAAAAGTGAGAATTGTCTTGCCTAGTTTTTTGCACAATCAGTTCTCACTGAAACTCTATTTTAATAGGTTTCCAGAATTACATCTGCAATGCATACATAAGAATGCCCACTTGCCACTTGAAAATTCGGTTCCACCACAAAACCGCGGTCAACTAAAGCGCGCTCGACGAAACTGCGTACCTGACGTCATCACAGCGCGATGAAAAAAGCACGCTGTGAGCGGTAAAGCTAAAATTAACGCGTAAACCTAAACCTAACCCCCCAAAACCTAACCCTAAACCTAACCCTTAACCTAACTCTTAACCTAACCCTAAACCTAACCCTAACCCTAACCCTTAACCTAACGCTAAACCTAACGCTAACCCTTAACCTAACCCTAACCCTAACCCTAACGCTTAACCTAACCCTAACCCTAACCCTAACCCTAACCCTAACCCTAACCCTAACCCTAACCCTAACCCTAACCCTAACCCTAACCCTAACCCTAACCCTAACCCTAACCCTTACCTTAATGTGAATCAACTTGCTTTAAAAGCGCTTTTTAAAGCGCCCTTTTTTCTCCGCGGTCGTTGTTGTCGTGCTGCTGATGACGTCAGCGACGCGCTTTAATCGGGCGCGCTTTAGTGGACCGCGGTTTTGTCATGCCACGGAAAATTCCCAGGTCTGCAACCTATTTTTCTGTTAATCCTGATATCATAACTAAGAGCAATAGAATTTTAACAGGTGTGATTTGCTTTATAACGCTATTATTCACCTCCAGAACGTCTTTTTCTTTTAGCATAATTAAAGCATACACATAAAATAGAATGACTACATCAGATTTGACAGGAAAGTCCTTTCCTAAGACAGGCTGGAACTAATGGCCGTTTAGTTCCAGGCGTTCTAGAATTGACAGCAATGGCACCAGACTGTTTCACTTTTGTCATATTAAAATAGGGTGCTTACGTTTGGAGTAACCTATTGACTTTGTTTTTACATATATATTGTGAACAGATGGGTCGATTCCAGTGGTGGGATTCAGCCAGTTTGCACCTATTCGGGAGAACCGGTTGGTAACTTTCTAAGCAGTTTGGAGAACCGATTGTTGGAAGAAATATCCTTTTGTTTTTTCCCCACTTTAGAGGGCTAATCCTGTAAGGAAGGCAGGAAGGAAACATTCTGGTGTTGTTTCTAGCCTCATCTTCATTGTCCTGCTTACAGAAACTGCCTTTCTGGTTAACCCTATTACATTGTAACAGCTAAGGCGAAGCGCCCATCGACCTGAGTGACGTTGAGTTGGCCACGCCCACCCAGTCACATGACCACGGATCCCCGCCTACCCAGCTGGTCATCAGGGCAGAGAACCGGTTGTTAAATTATTTGAATCCCACCACTGGCCGATTTGACTATTTGACAAACAGATTTTCACATCTGGGATATTCCATTATATTTGTTTATCTAATATAGCAGTTCTGTTAAATATGGATGGGAAGGTTTATAACTATTTGAACAACCATTCATAAGAGAAGGAGAACATATTATTTTTTTGATGTATCTTTCAGCATTCATCTAGGGTGGATTTTTTTATATTTAATGTTAGAATCACAATTTACTTTGTACACAATTTCTTTTCTCTGTTGTTAGTGTTTGATGTTTGTTAATCTATTTTTTCCTTTGTTGTTTTTCTCTTGTATTTTACCTTTGATGATAAAATGAAAATAAAATTATTATTTTTTAAAAATAGAGTGCTTGGATTTGCTCATTTTCTAAGTCCTTCTACTTTTTCCCCAAAGCTTCGCATAGGTGCTTCTCATAGATGCATAAAGATGTAAAAGGAAATGGGATTAAGAAAGGATTTTGACACAATTAACATACATAAAGTGATACAAATATCTCCTTGTGCAACCTTTTCATCTTTTCTTTAAGAAAGACTATAGCCATTATGCTTTCAAATCCCATCTTGTTAGCTGCTGAGATATCTAGAGGAACTGTCATCTATCACAACAAGCAAAAATCTTTATCTTATGAAAACATGTGAGAAACCAAACTGGAAAAAAATATTCAATGCTGTACAGGATAATATGGAACTGAGTAATCACCACTTGTTGCATACCTTGTTCAAGAACTGATATTTATCTAAATAATAGGAGCAAATTATGTATCTTTAATAAATGTTGAACCATAGTGTCCTTCAAGATGATAGGTACCAACCCTTACAATTTATTGTTTGTAATTTTTAAGGTAAAAATTGATTGTACAATCCTGGCTAATTTTGGTAACTAGGAAGGGTAATATTCTAATAAGCAGTGACGTGCAGTGAGGTTTATGGCTGGTGAGGCAGCAATTTTTTTAGACTTGTGGACTTCAACTCCCAGAATTCCACAGCCAGGCATGCTTAGTTCCAATTTAAAGTGACAGCATTTGTTTTTCTCCTTTGCTAAATAAGTTTCCTTCTTTCTTTTTCTTCTCCCTTCCCCTCCTTCCTCCCTCTCTCCCTCTCTCCCCCTACCACCTCCTGTAGAGGGCACTTTTTTAGAGGCTTTTTTTTAAACAGTTAAGCACTAAGCAGAGTCATCCACGGTGACTCTGGGAGCAACTAGCTCAGCCTGACCTCAGCTCTTGCCTTTTTCCTTTTACATTTTTTTTCTTTTCATGATGACAGTGGTGAGGCTCTGCCTCCCCTGACTGCACGGCCCTGCTAAGAAGCAGGCCTTTCAAATCTATTGCTATTTTCAACAGAAACTGAACAATATCTGTAACAATTAAGGGGTTATATGTAACTGTAAGAATTAGGTATACAACTGAAAATATATTTGCAAAATGCAAAGCAGACTGGTCTTGATAGGTTTCCATTCCACCAGTTCATTGCTCAACCTAGATGAAGATGATAATATATCAGACAAAACCATAGTATTGGCTAGTGTTATGCCGATATAATGGTTCTGAAGGAGCAACTTCTTTCACTGCAATAGAAAATGAGCTGTAAGTCAACTTTCATAAGCTTGAGTAGCTCAAGAAAATGATCTTGGTGTTTTCTCCAAGAACAAAAATTTATCCAAGGACAAAAACGCTAGAAATGTTAGCAGGTCTTCTCAGATTACCACCATAATCCTGAAAATGCCTATAATCCCATTGTACATTTCAGTCTCTTTTGGAAATCTATAAGTGAAAAGATTTTTCATTGTGAATAACAATGTCGGAATTGAGCAAATCACATCTAAAAGGCAGTATGTCCATCTCTGATTATGCAATTCCTTACAACATATGTATTATCATACATAAAAGAGACAACAGTGATACTTAAGAGGTCCCCATTTATTAACCTCACTTGGGAATATATCAACAAAACCTCAAATACGATACCCGTCTAGAGATTATGGTTCAACATACAAGGAATCTTTTGGAGATGTGTAAAATGTTCTTTGCTCACATTTTAGAATTACATTGCCGAAACCGATTCAAAGATTATTCTTATATTACCATCAATGTGCAAAGGACCATTACGACATGTCTGGTTGCACATAATGTTGAAGGAAATGGATTATATGGGTGGAGATGGTGATGTGGTCACATACCGATGCTAGGTTTACTATATAAAGTATTCCTTAATGGAGTAACCCAAGAAAGCAAACACGTCACAACTTTAACCTCAAGAATAAATAAATGCTTAGACTTTTTAAAGCATCCAGCACTATGGTTTTACATTAACATATAACCTCATGGCCATAAAGGGCAATTTTCATTACCTCTGAACAAAGGTAAGTTCACTAATGAAACTGTATGGCAGATAAAAGTAAAATAAGTCATATTTTCCAAGTAAGAAGTTGCTAGAAAGAAAAGATCAACACACGTCTAACGGTGCATCTATTTTTTCCTCCCTTTTTTAGCCTATTACGTTAGCTATAGGGAATATACCAATTAGGCAGAAACCACCTTAAAACAGAAATTGAAAGGTTTTTTAAGCTTTGCCTCTGGATAATTTCATAGTGATGCATACCCTTGTCATTCGACCATGATCGGAAGAGAGTTATGGCGTTTGTGGGTCTTTCACTTTACCCACATGCCCACACATTTCCTCTCTGTTGTTGTGCTCTGGGATTTGATTCTTTCTGGCCTGGTTTGCAAGAATAAAGGATGCTTCACAAATGTAATATTACGGACAAGAAGGGCCAGACGTATAAGAATCCTTACTTGGCTTGGCACTCATCTGCTGTGCCACTGATTGATAATTTATCTGGTATAATCCACCCAAACATTTGCAGTGGTTAGGATGGCTCATTTTAAGTATATTTACATTCTGGTATGCGTGGATACTGTCTGGTTCATGGCGAAGCAATCTTAGATTCAAAAAGGAAATGAACTCAATGTGCTTCCTCTCCGTGTTTTTAAAGAGTTAGAAAGGCAGAGTATGTCTAGGAAAAAAAACATTTTTTTTTTAAAAAAAAACCTTTCCATCTACTCCTGCATAAAACAACAGGAAGCAATCTCAACCAATAATGCGGTATGAAAGTGCCAAGTAATAAAAACTTACGATCATTGGAATTGAGAATGCCAGGTTTATGTTCCCTAGAGAGCTACCAGCAGTTAATCAAATTGTAGATTAATAATTGATGCTCAGACTCTCAAGAACTGGAAAACAGCAAGACTTTATTTTCCCTTCGATGGACCTATAACTATGCCACGGAGAAATTGCACAGAAAGAGGATATATTTGTGTGTGTGTGGAGGGGGGCGGGAGAGAGAGAATGAATGGATATTGAAGGAAGATATCAATGGCCAATGTAAAGAATTTCTAAAGTTACACCTCTCCCTTAAGCCTCTATATCTTTCACACTGAAACAGTTATTTGCCTTGATGTTATAATGCATTAAAACCAGTGGTGGGTTTCAAAAATTGTTCGAACCTACTCTGTGGGTGTGGCCTCCTTTGTGGGAGTGGCTTGCTGCCCATGTGACCAGATGGGAGTGGCTTGCCGCCCATGTGACTGGATATGGAGATGCCGACGACACTTGTCAGAACCACCTTAAATTACCTCACACACAGCACTGGCATGCATAAGAATAGGATGCAAACTGGTTTTTTAAAAGGCATCTTTGGTTTGCGTTAAAACAACCTCAACACACGCAATGTTCGGATTGCACCACAAACGCAGTCGTCATCCTTACCTTTCACAGAGGCACTGAGTTTTATAAATAGGAGCATGATAGTGTAGAATAATCATATCCAAGGACTAGTGGTGGGTTTCAAAAAATTTTGGAACCTCTTCTGTAGGTGTGGCCTGCTTTTCGGGTCTACTGGTGGAACCTCTTCTAACCGGTTCGGTAGATTTGATGAACCGGTTCTACCGAATAGGTGCGAACTGGGAGGAACCCACCTCTGATTAAAACTGTGGCTTTCTTTCATTTAATTAAAAAACATCACATTTGATTAGTTGTGGAAGACCTAACCCAAACTCTTCTACTGTCACTCTTCCAATATTTATTGCTTTAGCAAGAACTAGTCATCTATGATCCCATGGGAGGATTCACACAACACATTTAGCTTCGTCAGTTAAAGACCTGGGGGTTGCACTGCTTCAATAGGCTTAGCTTGGTTAGAGCCGAGGTGGCGCAGTGGTTAAATGCAGCACTGCAGGCTACTTCAGCTGACTGCAGTTCTGCAGTTCGGCTGTTCAAATCTCACCAGCTCAGGGTTGACTCTCAGCCTTCCATCCTTCCGAGGTGGGTAAAATGAGGACCCAGACTGTGGGGGCGATATGCTGACTCTGTAAACCGCTTAGAGAGGGCTGAAAGCCCTATGAAGCGGTATATAAGTCTAACTGCTATTGCTATTGTGTGTATGGTGTGATTTAAGATATTGTTGAAAACCAAGTCTGGACAGTTATCTTATGATTCAAGGTAATGTGTGAATCCAGAAAATTAATTATTGCACTCACCAAAAATAGTGTGTAAATAATAGTATAATAAGAATCAAGGCAGACTGCAAATTGCATACTTTGATTTTTTCCCCCCTTCCCTTCAATCGTGTTCGATTCTCAGAGATTGTCTGGATAAGTCCCTGCAGTTGTTTGATATTTCTTTATTAGATTTTTTTTATCCTGCCTTTATTAATTTTACAAATAACTCAAGGCAGTGAACATATCTAACACTCCTTCCTCATCCTATTTTCCTCACAGCAACAATTCTGTGAGGTACAATAAATTCGGCTGAGTGAGAATGACTGGACCAAGGTCACCCAGCTGCCTTCTAAGGTGGAACTAGAGCTGAGTTTCCTGGTTTCTAGGCCTGCACCTTAACCACCTCAACAAACTGGCTTTCATAGCTTGGTTAGTGACTACTTTAAAGTCAGATTGAGACTTGAAAATTTATTCCCCCCCCCCTTTATACACTTTTTTCCTTATTCAAAGAACAAGAAAATAAGCCAGCAAATAGAAACAGCCATATAGCTTCTCACCTTTCAAACAGATTTATTATTCACGTAGCTTTCTGTTTGTTTGTTTTTATATGATAAGATTCTTGTTTGCTGATCTTTGAGGCAAAGGGCAGGGAATGGTATATAGGAGGACCAGATCTTCCCTTTCTGAAGCTCAGTTGAGGTCACCAGGCTTTAGATGAGCAATGAAAAGTGAATCTCACATTAGCCTAAGTCAGTGGGATTCATGCAAGCCAGTTGTTAATTTGCCTATAAATGCAAATGTTTCTAAAAGCAAAGAATATTAATTAATTAATTAATTAATTAATTAATTAATTATCAAAATTTATATGCCACCCAATCCCGAAGGACTCCAGGCAGTTTACAAAAAAGAAGAAAAAAAAAGAGAAAGAAAAAACAAGAAAAAAAAACACAGTTTAAAATCACAAAACCACATGCATTCATTCTAATCGGGGCTGGACCCCAACAGTGAGGTCAACAGCCCCAGGCCTGCCGGAACAGCCAGGTTTTTACAGCTTTCCTGAAGGCCACGAGAGTGGGTATGGTCCGGATCTCTGGGGGTAGCTGATTCCAAAGAGTCGGAGCAGCCACAGAGAAGGCTCTCCTCCTGGGGCCCGCCAGCCGACGCTGTCTGTCTGATGGCATCTGAAGGAGGCCCAATCTGTGGGATCTTACTGGCCGCTGGGAGGTATATGGCAGTAGGCGGTCTCGAAGGTAGGCTGGCCCTAAGCCATGTAGGGCATTAAAGGTAATAACCAACACCTTGAATTGCGTTCGGAGACCAATTGGTAGCCAGTCCAGCTCACGGAGGACAGGTGTAACGTGGGTGGACCTCGGTACACCCAATATCACTCGCGCGACCGCATTCTGGACTAGCTGCAGTCTCCGCACACTTTTCAGGGGTAGCCCCATGTAGAGCGCGTTGCAATAATCAAGCCTTGAGATGACAAGGGCATGAGTAACCGTTTGAAGGGCCTCCCGATCCAAATAGGGCCGCAATTGGTGCACCAGGCGAACCTGGGCAAAGGCCCCCCCCTGGTCACAGCCGACAGATGATGTTCCAGTGTCAGCTGCGAATAATGGCAGTCTGACATCTATCATAACCAGCGGTGGGTTGCTCCCGGGTCGGCCTGTGTCGAACCAGTCACTCAGGCCTGAATGTCAGAACTGGCAGCGACCCAGGTCTGCCACGCCCTTGAACTGGTTCCCTCGTTGCCGCTAGGCTACCGCCATTTTGGGTTTTAGTGACTGCGCATGCACAGTTCACTGTAAATTGTTCTGTGCATGTGCGAAGAACAATTTACATTGAACAGTACACATGCATGCACGTGTAAGTCAAGCAAGTTCATGTGTTGTGAACTGGTACCAGCAGCAACCCTGATCATAACCCATAACCAGAAAATGGTTGTATCCAGACTCAGGCTCCCCTTAAAGGACAGTGCTCTCTCCTTTGCAAGAACTCGCTGTACTTATCTTTTGGCTGGTCATGTTGAGGGTAAAAGATTACCAGGCTAGCTCCTCCAAAGATGATGTCAGTCCAGAAGCACCTGGAATTAAGCACAAGGTGAGCCGCTGCCTCCATCAACTGTAGAGTTAAGTGGGAAGGGAAACAACTCCCACTATGGAAAGCCATCCCTGTTTATAAGTCCTAATGGTCTTGCCTCCTGCTGCTCAACTTGCCCTGCCGTTACTGATCAGGAACTGATTGTTACCCAATTTAACTATTTGAGTGATTTAAGCCTCCTAGAGATTGAAGCCAAGAGAAATATTTCACCTGAAATATACGTATTTTCCTCTCCATCACTGAAACTCAGCTCTTTGTTAAGGTTGATGAGCAAAGCATGTATTGGATGCATGTATTGAGAGCCGAGGTGGCACAGTGGGTAGAGTGCAGTACTGCAGGCCACTTCAGCTGACTGCTAGTTCAGCAGTTCAGCGGTTCAAATCTCACCGGCTCAAGGTTGACTCAGCCTTCCATCCTTCCGAGGTGGGTAAAATGAGGACCCGGATTGTTGTTGGGGGCGATATGCTGACTCTGTAAACCGCTTAGAGAGGGCTGAAAGCCCTATGAAGCGGTATATAAGTCTAACTGCTATTGCTATTGGATGGGTTTCAAGAAACCCTAACTTTGGATACAGCCAGGCCAGTGGTGGGTTTCAAAATTTTTCGAACCTACTCTGTGGGTGTGGCCTCCTTTGTGGGAGTGGCTTGCCGGCCATGTGACCTGGTGGGAGTGGCTTGCCGGCCATGTGTTTTCTCTCTGTCTCTCTCTCTCTTTCCTTCCTTTTGTCTCTCTGTCCCTTTTTCCTTTTTTTCTTTCATCTCTCTCTCACACTTTTTCTTTCTTTTCTTCTTTTTTTCTTTCTTTCTTTCTTCCTTTCTTTCTCTTTCTCTTTCTCTCTCTGTGTGAGTCAGTGTGTGTGTGTGTGTGTGTGTGTGTGTGTGTGTGTGTGTGAGAGAGAGAGAGAGAGAGGTGGGTTTCAAAATTTTTTGGAACCTCTTCTGTAGGTGTGGCCTGCTTTCCGGGTCCACTGGTGGAACCTCTTCTAACCGGTTTGGAAGATTTGGTGAACCGGTTCTACCGAACTGGTGCGAACTGGTAGGAACCCACCTCTGAGCCAGGCACATGGAACAGAGACCCAAATACATGTGCATGCATGTGTTGGAGACTTCCCAGGAGAAAGGTGTATGGCTTAAAGACTCTTTCCTGGGGATATCTGTATGTTTTGGTCTACATTTAAAACACTGATAGTTAATATAGTCCTATGTGTGTAGGTCGTGAATTCCATCCAAGTTTATGGGACCTTGGAGAGTACCACTGCAGTTAACAAAAACCACACTGGGTGTAAATGTAGTCCAAGTTCTGCCCTCTTTTATTACTTGTTTTTCCTTACCAAATGAGAAGACTCATACATCCACAAGAGGAAGGAAAGCCAACTGAGGGTAAATGAAAAATATAGGTTGAAGAGCTGAACTCTTTCAACCTGACTGAAACGATGCACTGCTTGACCTGAAGCAGCAGGCAACTTTAGGGGAATAACTGAATGTAATTATCACCAAAAAGGAATAAACAGATAGCTTTTCCATTAAGAAAAACAAATGAACTGTAATGATTGGTCTGAGATATGCTTGCATACCTTATTTATTTTATTTATTTATTTATTTATTAGACTTATATACCGCTTCATAGGGCTTGCGGCCCTCTCTAAGCGGTTTACAGATTTTTAGCAAATTGAGTCAGCAAATTGCCCCCACAGTCTGGGTCCTCATTTCACCCACCTCGGAAGGATGGAAGGCTGAGTCAACCTTGAGCCGGTGAGATTTGAACTGCTGAACTGCAGATAACAGTCAGCTGAACAGTCAGCTGAAGTGGTCTGCAGTACTGCATCCTAACCACTGCGCCACCTCGGCTCCTATGACCTGCCATGCTGATGTTCAGCTGTAAAAGGAATTTCAAACTGAGTTTAAGTAGTTAAGCTCAGTTATTTCCTCCATTCCCACCTTCTAACTCAGTACAGAGTTTAGTTGTTTCTTGATAAGGTTCACAGTATAATCTGGACTTGCCCTCTTTTCTTCATGGCACCGTCCATTTGTAAACCTATTGCTTTTCACTTTTTTTCCCCTTGGCATTTATTCAAGTTAATACTTCTTAAAACTTCAACAAAGTGGGAGGAAAGACGCTACATATTTTGATTAGTAGTTGCTAACAGTCCTTTGGTTATAAGTACCCTTAGAATCGAAGTTTGTGTGACATACAAGGCATAGCAAGCCCAAAATCTGAGAGAGAACTTTTACAAGATGTTTTATAGATGGCACTTGGATCCTAAAAAATTGGCTTGCATGTATCCGAATTTACAACCTAAATGCTGGAGATGTGATTGTGTTGATGCTACATATTACCATATATGGTGGACGTGTAAAAAGGTTAAAGAATTTTGGATAAAAATATGGTGGATTATGCAAAATAGCAATAGCAATAGCAGTTAGACTTATATACCGCTTTATAGGGCTTTCAGCCCTCTCTAAGCGGTTTACAGAGTCAGCATATCGTCCCCACAGTCTGGGTCCTCATTTCACCCACCTTGGAAGGATGGAAGGCTGAGTCAACCTTGAGCCGGTGAGATTAGAACCGCTGAACTGCAGATAACAGTCAGCTGAAGTGGCCTGCAGTCCTGCACCCTAACCACTGCGCCACCTCGGCTCTTATAATAATATATTTTTAAAAAGAGGATAAAGTTTACCCCACAGTTATTTTTGTTAGGTATAACTACTGATTGTACTGTTATAGAGACTAATTTGATTTTGAACCTAACAACGGCAGCAAGACTGTTGGTGGCGCAATACTGGAAGAAGGAAGATTTGCCTACTATTCAAGAATGGACATTAAAAGTAAAATGGCTAAAATATCAGCATATCTTAAGGATCATTCAGATGAGAAATATAAACTGGGGTGGAGAAGATGGACTGATTATACTCAAAATAAATACGGGACTAAGAAATTCCAGATAGTTTATGACTGAAAAAGTGAGGAATGATATAATCTGTTTAGAGTTAGCTTAACAGAAGAGGAGTTAAAGCACAAATGAAAGATGCTGCTAAAGTTTCTTTTAGTTTATTTTAGAATATGATTGTTAAAGATTTATACCCTGTATTTGCTCTGGGAAGTTCGGGGGGGGGGGGAGGTTGGGGCGGGGAGAGGTGGGTTCGGGTGTGGGAGGGGAGGTAAATATTCATAAAAGCTTTAAAAATTTTCAATAAAAAAAGAAAGGCATAGCAAGGGTTTGCATTTTATTCAAATATAAATTGAAAGGATTGGCCCAGATTGTGATCCTAAAATAGTTACATAGAAGGGGCAAAAACTCTTCAGTCTGACAAAACAAGGATCTCAATCCAGTTTAGAGCCATAGCTGATACAAAGTTTAAAGCGCCTCGCTCTTCTCTCCTCACTCCCCTCCTCACACCAAGATTATGATCCAAACTGGGTCCTTCAGCTGACTGCAGTTCTGCAGTTCGGCTGTTCAAATCTCACCGGCTCACGGTTGACTCAGCCTTCCATCCTTCCGAGGTGGGTAAAATGAGGACCCGGATTGTTGGGGGCAATATGCTGACTCTCTGTAAACCGCTTAGAGAGGGCTGAAAGCCCTATGAAGCGGTATATAAGTCTAACTGCTATTGCTATTGCTATTAATGTTTGCTTCTGAATCACTAGGGGAAAGAAGATAGTAGCTATATCTTTGAAGACCTAGACTTAAGACTCCAATCAGCTGAACACAAAAAGCAATTCTAGCCACTATCAAACTCTACTCTCAGGTTGCCCCCTTGCATTATTATCTCCTACATGATTTCTCTCATACAACTTATCTCTGTCCATCCAACTTTCTTTTGATGTCCCCAGCTTCTGGTTTTCACTTCTGGTCGCTCTAGTATTTGCTTTTGGGATTTAAGTTTTGGCCTGTATCTTGAGAATACGTACTCACCTCTGACTCTTGACTCTTGATGTCCTTGGAATCTTTTTAGATTGTCTATTTTGAACCACCACAAAAAATCCATCGGGGCTTAATAAACCATTGTTCTTGCTGTTTGCCTAGTTCACTCAACACACCGTGCCAAATAACTGTAGTGAGCAATATTGTCTTTTTTTTCTATAGGCAGGAAAGGGCAGCTTTATGGAGGCAGATAGGATTTTCAGGGTTTTGCTATTGCCCCTACAAGAACTGCTTAGGTTCTTAAGAACCACTGGAACAGAAGGAGATTTAACAATATATGGGAAATGAAGAACAGGAGTTCCTTGACATTAGCTTTATGGCAATATTGTTAGTGAGCACCACTGAAAAGAATAGGTTTTCTACCCATTTCCTGTGATTACATGTGCCTTAAGTAAGGCAATTAGCAATAGCAACAGCAGTTAGACTTATATACCGCTTCATAGGGCTTTCAGCCCTCTCTAAGCGGTTTACAGAGTCAGCATATTGCCCCCAACAACAATCCGGGTTCTCATTTTACCCACCTCGGAAGGATGGAAGGCTGAGTCAACCTTGAGCCGGTGAGATTTGAACAGCCGAACTGCAGAACTGCAGTCAGCTGAAGTAGCCTGCAGTGCTGCATTTAACCACTGCGCCACCATTACAAACCTAATGGTTACATTCAACCAACATGCTAAATTGGCTTGTTTTAAATTAATTAACTTTTTCTGTGGCTGAAATGCCCTGTGAATTCAGCCTATTTGGTCATATATTTTTTTAATTGAGCCAATTCAGAAAATGAGTTACTTCTGTGAGAAGTTATCATCCAGCCCTCTCCCAGAAAAGTGAAATATCCTAGGAAATATTAAAAAGGCAGAATATTTCTCTGGATATGAAAAGAAAGAAACATGTTTTAAAAGACAGAATAGTTGCCTGTAGCTTCCTGCCCATCCCCACTTTGTCAATGGGCCATTGAGAGGGCCAGGCTAGTCCACTTTACATAATAAAGACTTCTCCACTGCAGCCCCAGGCGGGATGGGAGTAAAGGCATGATAATGTTGGAACTTTACTCAACTGGCCACATGGCATCTGAGAACTCATCCATACCTGGATTCAAAACACAGCCTAGAGAGTAGCCCCTGCATGGCCCCATGGGAGTCTGACAACCAATCAGAATATATTTCTTACACAGGAACAGGAAATGGAGAGATGGGACTAAACAGGGTATAAAAAGCCTAGCAAGCCCCTCCTTCAGCCCTTCTCTTCTTCTCCACCAACATTGAAAGCATGTGATCCCCTTTTCTGTTCAGGGCTCAAGCCATGTTGTCCTGTCCACCATTAAACCATCTTTCCAAGCAGCCTCCATGTCTCCAGTGTCTTTTTCCCCACTTGGAGCCAAACCCAGAGGGACATTTCTTTCATCACTTCAATAATCAGTTTGATGTGAACATTGTGTTGCACGCCAAATGTGTGGTTTCAATGCATCAAATTTCATGTTCATTTTTCACTTTAATGTTTCATGCTTCATTTTAAGCCCACATATTCCCAATGACAATAAATTAGCGCAGTTTTCTATATCAGCACCAGAAGTATTGCTTAAATTACCATTTGCTTCAATCAAATCACCTCTGGCTGTTGGAGAAGTTCAGGTTTATCCGTACAAAGGGGAGAGATCTACTCATTCATTTACAAATCAGCTTACCTACAGATGTCACTAAAAGGACAAAGCCTTCTGTAGATCCTTATGTGGCTGGAAAATAGCACCTTTCTGGCGTACAACAGTACCTGTTATCAGGCTATTTATTATCAAAGGGATCTGCCTCAGACAGAAACCAAATTGGCAGCTCCTACAATAATTCACATCCAAAGTGTGAAAAAAAACAAAAGAGATCAGAAGGCTTGTGACCACAGTTCCACTCCGGAATTTCCAACAAACAAAATTGGAATTAAAGTTCAGTATCTTTTTGCACAGGACTCCATCTGACCAAGTCTGCTATTAAAATAACTTAGATCCCATAGATGTGAAGAATGCTCTCCACTGCATGGAAGTATCAGGTATCCCTCAATGTCCTCAATTTCTTTCCCTCCTCTCCACTCCAAATGGCGAGGCCCTGCTTTCCAAATAAGTTTATTCTAAAAATGTATTGGCAATTTCAACGGAGATTGAAACAGAACAATGGAATTTCTTGGATTATAAATTCACTTAAACTGATATTATAAAAATACTGCTAGAATGGGCAGTTACCAAACTGTGACTCCTCTGGAAAATGTAGCTACTTCAACCGGTTAACAGGAACTACACTGAACCACATTTGGCTACTCACTTCCTGGGAAGCAAATTGTATGACAGTCATCTGCAGTCTAGACAGCCACAACGTTTTACCCTTCCGGCGTAAGTGAAATAAAAACAACCAGGGAGGATAGTGGCTGCCAAAAGGTTTTGTATTCCAAGCCATTTTTCACCAATAATGCCTAAATGCAAAACTAAGAGTAGCAATAGCAATAGCAGTTAGACATATACCGCTTCATAGGGCTTTCAGCCCTCTCTAAGCGGTTTTACAGAGTCAGCATATCGCCCCCAACAACAATCCGGGTCCTCATTTTACCCACCTCGGAAGGATGGAAGGCTGAGTCAACCTTGAGCCGGTGAGATTTGAACAGCCGAACTGCTGAACTGCAGTCAGCTGAAGTAGCCTGCAGTGCTGCATTTAACCACTGCGCCACCTCGGAAAGTATACTTTCCTCCATGAGAAATAAACTCTGTATTGTCCCCAATACACAATTCTGTTCAGAACTAACATTTCCCCATTTGCTACTATATATGTGACATTCAACAGCTAACAGACTTAGAGCCATTTTCCAATTAGCTACTTACTTTTCTTGAGTTATCCAACATTCCTATTCTACAATAATGAAAGATTTTATGAGGGGTCCTCTGGGGCACTCTGAGCTTCGTTGTTTCCTTCCAGATCTTTCATTACCTAAACTAGGTAACACCACAGGTGTACTGAACATGATGTCTAGTTTGGATAATAATGGAATGTCTGCAAGAAAATAACCACGCTCAGAGAGCAATAAGAACAGGGCCTCATGTCAATAGCAATAGCAGTTAGACTTATATACCGCTTCATAGGGCTTTCAGCCCTCTCTAAGCGGTTTTACAGAGTCAGCATATTGCCCCCAACAACAATCCGGGTCCTCATTTTACCCACCTCGGAAGGATGGAAGGCTGAGTCAACCCTGAGCCGGTGAGATTTGAACAGCCGAACTGCTGAACTGCAGTCAGCTGAAGTAGCCTGCAGTGCTGCATTTAACCACTGCGCCACCTCGGAAAGTATACTTTCCTCCATGAGAAATAAACTCTGTATTGTCCCCAATACACAATTCTGTTCAGAACTAACATTTCCCCATTTGCTACTATATATGTGACATTCAACAGCTAACAGACTTAGAGCCATTTTCCAATTAGCTACTTACTTTTCTTGAGTTATCCAACATTCCTATTCTACAATAATGAAAGATTTTATGAGGGGTCCTCTGGGGCACTCTGAGCTTCGTTGTTTCCTTCCAGATCTTTCATTACCTAAACTAGGTAACACCACAGGTGTACTGAACATGATGTCTAGTTTGGATAATAATGGAATGTCTGCAAGAAAATAACCACGCTCAGAGAGCAATAAGAACAGGGCCTCATGTCAATAGCAATAGCAGTTAGACTTATATACCGCTTCATAGGGCTTTCAGCGCTCTCTAAGCGCTTTACAGAGTCAGCATATTGCCCCCAACAACAATCCGGGTCCTCATTTTACCCACCTCGGAAGGATGGAAGGCTGAGTCAACCCTGAGCCGGTGAGATTTGAACAGCCGAACTGCAGAACTGCAGTCAGCTGAAGTAGCCTGCAGTGCTGCATTTAACCACTGCGCCACCTCGGCTGTAAATATTTTCCTTTGTTGAAAGATTTTATATTATCTGGGCAAGATGATTCTATAGCTTACTAGTGTAGAAATGTCCTTATACTCAAACTACAACATTAGCATCATTTTTGCAACGCCTATTGTGTGAATCTGGCCATGTATCCCAAAATTCTCTATTATATAATATAATAATTATTATTTTATACTGCTGACCATTGCTCTACAATTGTATTTTTGTTCAGCTTGTTAGACTTTATCCAATGCCCTTCCCAATAAAATTATGCTTTATCTCTCATGATACAAAATGTATGAGAAGAGGTGGATGTCTTAAGAACTACCGCATGTTTTTGGAATGTATAAACTCAATGAGAGAATAAGATGAATCTGTATTTGAACAAGATGGAGTTGTTAGTGATGTTGGGCGGGGGACTTTCAAGTAGTTGCCCTTTGCTTAAAAATCGATTTGTAGCTCAAGAAGATTCTCTTATATCTAGAACGATTTATTCTAGACAGCACATTTTATGAATGATAGTGGTGACGATGGGATTCACATCAGCTTTGGCCAGTGGTGGGATTCAAATAATTTAACAGCCGGTTCTCTGCTCTAATGACCATCTGGTTAGGCGGGACTCAGTGGTCATGTGACCAGGTGGGCGAGGCTAACTCAATGTCACTCATGTCGATGGGCGCTTCACCTTAGCTGTGACAATGTAATAAGGGTTAACCGGAGAGGCAGTTTCTGTAAGCAGGGCAATAAAGATTAGGCTGGAAGCAACACCAGAATGTTTCCTTCCTGCCTTCATTACAGGATTAGCCCTGTAAAGTGGGAAAAAACAAAAGGAGATTTCTTCCAACAATCGGTTCTCTGAACTGCTTAGAAAGTTAACAACTGGTTCTCCTGAATAGGTGCAAACTGGCTGAATCCCACCACTGGCTTTGGCTGACAAATCAGTTGCCCTATTCTTAGAGAATGGAAACCTGGCATTTGTAAATTCATATAATAAAAATCTAAGACCGGATGATTCCATTGTGTTTTCAATGGCATAGCCTTTAAAGGCGATCAGAGACTGCAGGCAACCTACAATGATAAGTAGTAACCCTGATAATTTGTTGGTTTCTTACTCCAGTTCAAGATCATTATGCAGATTTCTTCTAAATTACTTCCAGGACTTCCTTGAGCTTGTTTGGAGGTTCTAGCAGGGGAGCACATACCCTTGACCGAAGATCGGTACACTCCTTCTGTCTGGGATGGTCGTCCTCTTCCACCGAGCACGCAACTTTGGGAGCGGTGAGGGAGGAAGGGGACACCCGCCTAGCCAGCCAGATCAGCCAAATCAACCCTGGCGATCAATGAGGTGACAGATGTCGCAGCCAGATCGCTCTCACATTTATACTCATACTTTCAGGACTACTTACTTCTGTGTAGTGGTCTCCACCTTTTAAATCTTGTGAAGAGGTTCCACCACAAATGCGCGAACGACAAAAGCGCGCCTGACTAAACCGCGGTGACAAAACCGTGCCGACAAAACCACGCCGATGAATGAGCGCTGAAGCACGCCGACAACAGCGCGCCGACAGAAGCGCGCTGTAACCCTAAACCAAACCCTAAACCAAACCCTAAACCTAACCCTAAACCTAACCCTAAACCTAACCCTAAACCTAACCCTAAACCTAAACCTTGTCTTAACTTAAATCGCGCTTCTGTCGGTGCGCTTGTTGTTGGCGCGCTTTTAACATCGTGGTTTTAGCGCCCCGGTTTTGTCGGCACGCTTTTGACGTTCGCGCATTTGTCGGGTCACGTTGTGAAGATACATTACACATCAGATCTATTTAAAACATAGATCTACATATCCTTCCACAGATCTATTTAATATAATCACTTCTTTTCCTTCTCCTGGGCAGGGATGGCCTTTCCCTGGGAATATTGGGAATTGGAATCAATAATTTATTATTCGCTAATGTACTTTTTTCAGGCCTTTGATAGAAATTTATTTTTGGAGTCGTCATGCTGCTAATTTTTAAAAGCGTGCTAGCTGAGGTTTATCGCATAGACATTCTAATTTGTCTGAAGCCACAAATGAGAATAGACAGTATTACTGTTTTAAATGAACAAGAAACATTTTTGGTTCATATTGTGATGCCCATTTCTAACAGCCGTCAAATTCAGCTGCGTTGCTTATGTGGCAGTGGTGGGTTTCAAAAATTGTTCGAACCTACTCTGTGGGTGTGGCCTCCTTTGTGGGAGTGGCTTGCTGCCCATGTGACCGTATGGGAGTGGCTTGCCACCCATGTGACCGGATGGGAGTGGCTTGCCACCCATGAGACCAGATACGAAGATGCCGACGACACTTGTCAGAACCACCTTAAATTACTTCCCACACAGCACTGGCATGCATAAGAATAGGATGTAAACTTGTTTTTTTAAAAGGCATCTTTGGTTTGCGTTAAAAAAACTTCAACACACGCAATGTTCTGATTGCACCACAAACGCAGTAGTCATCCTTACCTTTCACAGAGGCCCTGAGTTTTATAAATATGAGCATGATAGTGTAGAATAATCATATCCAAGGACCAGTGGTGGGTTTCAAAAAATTTTGGAACCTCTTCTGTAGGTGTGTCCTGCTTTCCGGGTCCACTGGTGGAACCTCTTCTAACCGGTTCGGTAGATTTGACGAACCGGTTCTACCGAATAGGTGCGAACCGGTAGGAACCCACCTCTGTTATGTAGAGTTAAACTGTATGCAGAACCCAATTAATAGAATCAGAAAATACTTATGAGTAATTTATTTAAGAAGGTTGTCAGATTAGGAGCAGCCTAAGAAGTAATCTGGCTTCCTTATGCTAGTGTTTACTAATAAAAGTCTGATACTTTCTAAAAAGCATTATTCCAGGGCTATTTTGGACTTGAAAGCTTCGTGCTTTGCTGATGTCATTTTGCTTTGTTTTTTTTATGGACACATCATAATCTCTATATAGTAGAGAAAGAAAACAAGAATATGCAACCAGACAGTCTACCTCCTACACTGATGTCTGAAGGGAAAATGGTACCCAGCCTTTAACCACTAACGAACCCCAGCCAATATGGCACCTATTTTGTTTGTACAATTAGTGCTAAATTATACATACCAGGCAACCTCGTGTGTCCTAAATATATGTTTGACTTGTTCACATATATTTGGGGGGGGGGGGGGCATGGTCTTCTAGAGGTGGGGAACTTGTTACTTTTCAAAGGCTGAACTTTAACTTGCAGTATGCTGATTGCATCTACTAAAAACTGTAATTCTGTAACATCTGGACAGTTAAATATTGCCCACTCTTGGCTAAATAAAAAAGGAGGGAGACTTAAGGCCATACTTTTCTTACCTTTTATCTCACTGCCCTTCCATTTTTTTTCCTTGAATTCACATGTAATTTTAAGTTTGGATTCTTCAGAATCCTGCCCTTATTTTAAAAAATTAAAACTACATTATTTTACTCACTCCCCCTGCCATATGTGAATTGGGATTTATATTAAGCATCCTGGTTTCACTAATTCAAAGGCTAATCCTTTTTCACAGGCTATGCCAGTATTTTTTTTAAAAAAACTTAATAAGTTTTATTAAGATGTATGAACTTCAACTCCCAGAATTCCCCAGGTAGCATGCCCCCCCCCTAAAAAAATGCCAATCTTTTGTATTTTTTATTCAGTTGACCAGTAAGGGCATGAAAGCAGAGACAAAAGAACAAAGAGGGAGTTATTTATTTGTTTTTTGTCTCTCCTTTTCTGCTTTTTCTTGATTAGAAGAAGTTTAGGCTTACCTCTTCCGATGGATTCCTATAGGAAGAATAAAACATTTTCTCCCAGAAAGGGGGGTAGAAAGGAGGGAGGGAAGGAGGGAGGGAAGTAAGGAGGGAAGGAAGGAGGGAAGGAAGGAAAGAAGGAGAGAAGAAAGGAGGGAAGGAAGGAGGGAAGGTAGGAGAGAAGGAGAGAAGAAAGGAGGGAAGGAAGGAGGGAATGTAGGAAAGAAGGAAGGGGGAAGGGAGGAGGAAAGGAAGGGGGAAAGGAAGGAGAGAAGGAAGGAAGGAGAGTAGGAGAGAAGAAACGAGGGAAGGAAAGAGGGAGGGAGGGAAGAAGAAGTAGGACCGTTGTAAGATAAAATGGATCTATGGGATGGTAAGAAAGCAATCTTCAAGTATATTGTCAACTGTAGGGAAAAATTGTTATAAATACATATTATTAATAACAGTTATGAGATCATATAATTGTGAATGTATATATGAAATTGATAAAATATTTAAAAAAAAAAAAAAATTTCTCCCTTTTCACTTTCCCCCACCAGGAGGAGAGCAAGTTCAGAGATTCAGGCGTTCTCTTGGAGAGTGTAATTTCCGGAGTAAACACTTTTTTAGGATCTTTCACCTTTATTCCTTGATATTTGAGGTATATTTGCACATGCATTCTCTGCTAAACAGGGACCACAGCGAATGGAGAAGATTTCAATAGGATTTACCTCAGCACTTCTCTAAAAAGGACACGCGGCTTTTAGCTGCGTGGGAAATTAAAGGAAGTCAGGGTGAAATGGCTAAAAAAAAAAGAAAGAAAAGTGCTATAAAAACTGATGTTAAAATACCACGGAGAAAATAATGTGCCCATTTCTCCCTAATATGAAAGTACCTCAGAGTGGTGATTCACATCATTTGCGTCTTTGAATATCAGTTGTATAATGACATCATTGCATGAATGAAGTAAATCACCATGGATGCAATTAAAATTGAAATAAGCTAATTGAAACAAAAATGTCTTGCCCGAGCTACTTTGGATGCAACGGAGTTGTCTGTTACTTTTGGCGGTTGTTCACATGGAAATTAGATCCATTATACCCAAGGTTCATTAGTAGAAATCCATTTAAAGAAGATTTCATTGTTGTAATTGAAGTATTTACATCTTTTTATTAGATCTGGCATTTTTCAGCTCATAATATTGTAGGTTGACCCCCCACCTTTCCCCAAATTACTGATTTGCAATACTACATTATGTAATATCGTATTTGTTTCCCATATGTTACATCAGGATTTGGATCAGGATTACCTTTGTATTATTACCTTGGATAAATTATCGGAGCTGGTTCAAATTGGAACTGATGACTGATTTCCTGCCAATATTCCCAACCAACTTCAATAGCCATAGCTTTTCAAGATTGGAAAAATCTGAGTGGGGGGGGGGAAAGAGGAATATCTGGAACTGGGACAGAAACTAGGGCAGAAGGAATATGAAAAGAAGTGTCAAGCTGAGTTTCTCTACTTCCATACCATTGATGCGTTACTGGCATGCTTTGGGCTTCTCGGAGCACTTGGTGGCAAATAATGTTTTGAATTATTCTCCCATAGGAGAGTTATTGAAGAATCTACAAACAGGATGGATGGAGGGATTTATCATTTTATTGGATTTATAATCTGCCCCAGTCCAAAGTACTCTTGTGGTATATATGACAAACAGAACATAATAATAATAGTGACCCAAATGAATATCATAAATAAAGAATAATCATAAAAAAGAATAAAACACAAATAAAACGTCTCTCACAATCAGTTTGCAGTGGGACCAGTGGTGGGTTTCAAAAATTGTTGGAACCTACTCTGTGGGTGTGGCCTCCTTTGTGGGAGTGGCTTGCCACCCATGTGACCAGATGGGAGTGGCTTGCCGCCCATGTGACCGGATATGAAGATGCTGACGACACTTGTCAGAACCACCTTAAATTACCTCACACACAGCACTGGCATTCATAAGAATATGATGTAAACTTGTTTTTTAAAAGGCATCTTGGGTTTGCGTTAAAACAACTTCAACACACGCAATGTTCTGATTGCACCACAAACGCAGTAGTCATCCTTACCTTTCACAGAGGCACCGAGTTTTATAAATAGGAGCATGATAGTGTAGAATAATCATATCCAAGGACCAGTGGTGGGTTTCAAAAAATTTTGGAACCTCTTCTGTAGGTGTGGCCTGCTTTCTGGGTCCACTGGTGGAACCTCTTCTAACCGGTTTGGTAGATTAACTGGTTCTACCAAATAGGTGTGAACTGGTAGGAACCCACCTCTGAGTGGGACCAAAGGTACAGTGAAATAAAAAAAATTAAGCTTGCTGATGGAATTGCAAAGAATGGAGAATACATAGACTTCTGGAGGGACAGTGTTCCACAAGGTGGGAATTATTACTATACAGAGAAATAATCTTGTCATCTTAGCCAGGCCTTGCAAAATTCATGAGGGGAGGGAACTTTCAGCAGGTCTTGAATATGACTTTCTACAGTGGGTTACTTTGCCAGTGATCTTACCACTACTTTTCATATGGCTACTACTTCAGCATTGTTTCCAAAGGCAGCTCTATTTAGAGCCGAGGTGGCGCAGTGGTTAGGGTGCAGTACTGCAGGCCACTTCAGCTGACTGCTATCTGCAGTTCGGCGGTTCTAATCTCACCGGCTCAAAGGTTGACTCAGCCTTCCATCCTTCCAAGTTGGGTGAAATGAGGACCCAGACTGTGGGGGCAATATGCTGACTCTGTAAACCGCTTAGAGAGGGCTGAAAGCCCTATGAAGCGGTATATAAGTCTAACTGCTATTGCTATTGCTATTTATTTAACCTACCTGGTGAATATATATTGAGGAAGCTGGATTGTAAAAAGTGGAGGATGGTTTTAAAATTGGATGCAGAAACATCAATATCCTGAACTAAGATGATGATACTACCCCGAAAGCTAAAATGCAAATGATCTGGAAGCTGTAGTAAGGAAAATCAAGAATGACAGTGAAAAGATGGGACTAAGATTAAATATAAAAAAGAACCAATAACAAAAAGTACAGCAGACAGCTGTAGAATTTGACAATAAAGGTAATAAAGCGGTGGTTAGTTTTTTCCTTTTAAGATTAGCTATGAGCAGCAGGTTCACTGACAAATGCGCGATAGACATATGCGCGATAGACATATGCGCACCGTCAAAATCGCGCCGTCAAAATCGCACCATCAAAATCGCGCCGTCAAAATCGCTAATTGATTTTCGACAGTAGCGCGCTGACAAATGCGCGCTGACAAAATCGCATCATCAACAAACTAATCCTAACCCTAACCCTAACCCTAACCCTAACCCTAACCCTAACCCTAACCCTAACCCTAACCCTAACCCTAACCCTAACCCTAACCCTAACCCTAACCCTAACTCTATAGACAGGCCAGTGAGTGTACGATTTTATTGTGCTTGTCATTGCGCTTTTGACGTCGCGAATTTGTGGGCGCGATTTTGACGTCGCGTTTTAATAGGCGCGATTTTGTCGGCGCGCATATGTCTATCACACAATTGTCGGGTCACGGAGCAAGCAAAGGAACCAGCAGTCTATCCATAGAGATAAGGCTTTGGAAAAGATGTTCAGGTATCATGACATGTCAATAGCAGAATAACGAAGACACTAATTGTTCCTGTGAATTATGGAAGTCAAAGTTGGACTCTGAAGAAGCAACACTCTAGGGAAGCGAAAGTTGGAGTCTGAAGAAAAAGGACAGAAAGAGTATTGATGATTTTGAACTCTGGTATTGGAGAAGGTTCTTGAAAATACTATGGTAGCCAAGAAAAAAAAATGTGTTGGAGCACAATGGCTCACCGATTAAGGATGCTCAGCTTGTCAGTTGGAAAGCTGACCGTCTGGGTTTGAGACCCAAGCACCACACAAGGGGATGATCTTGCCCCAGCTCCTGCCCACCGAGAAGATTGAAAGCATGCAAATGTGAGTAGATAAATAGATAGCATTTCAGTGGGAAGGTAACAGCATTCAGTGCACATCAGCCACATCACCACAGAAATTGTCCTCACACAACACTGGCTCCCTTGGCTAAGAAACAGAGATGAGTACCACCTCCCAGAGTTGAGAATGACTAGACAGGGAAACATTCAAATGTATCTTAAAATAAATTAATCCAACATTTCTGTTTGAGGTACGAATGACCAAGTTACCATATTTTGGACACATTTTATGTGATGCGTTCATAATAATGATAATGATAATTGCATAATACACCAGACATCACACTGGTTGAGAAAAATAAGGTCACAATCATAGACATCGCAATACCAGGGGATAGCAGGGTCAACGAGAAGGAACATGAAAAAATTGCAAAATACCAGGACTTAAAAATCGAAATTCAACGACTATGGCACAAACCAGCAGTGGTAATTCCAGTGGTAATTGGCACACTGGGTGCTATTCCAAAAGCACTGGAATTACATTTAAAACAGTTAAAAATTGACAAAATCACCATCAGTCAAATGCAAAAAGTCGCACTGCTTGGATCTGTATGCATATTACGAAAATACGTTACGACGTCCTAGGCCCCTGGGTGGGGCCCAACTAGTAACCAATGCCAAATCCGGCGAAACAACTGGCCGCTGTGATACAATTGTATAATAATCAGATTACAAGTGAAGCAAACAGTTGAAGAAGAAAAACATGCACTAGCTGATTATTTAAAAGAAAGTCAAGAACATCTATTAATCGAAGTAAAGAACAAAAAACTACTGAAGGCCCAACAGACGAAACAAGAATACAGAAAACATGTGATAAAATCAAGAATGGAGAGTTGGCAGAACAAAGCACTGCATGGCCAATTTCTGGAAAAAATAAAAGATAAAGTGGACAGTGAACAAACTTGATTATGGTTAACAACAGGTACATTAAAGAAAGAAACAGAGTCACTAATCCTGGCTGCGCAAGAACAAGCTATCCGCACAAATGTCATTAAGGCCAAAATCGAAAAATCCTTTGATGATGCCAAATGCAGACTTTGCAAAGAAGCTGATGAAACTGTTGATCACATACTCAGCTGCTGTAAAAAAATTGTGCAGACTGATTATAAATTGCGACACAATTCAGTAGCACAAATGATCCATTGGAATTTGTGCAAAAATTATAATATTGAAACAGTAACAAACTGGTGGGAACATCAGCCTGAAAAAGTCACCGAAAATCAGATGGTCAAGATCTTGTGGGATTTCCGTATACAAACGGACAAAATACTGGCACATAATACAACAGACATCACACTGGTTGAGAAAAATAAGGTCACAATCATAGACATCGCAATACCAGGTGATAGCAGGGTCAACGAGAAGGAATATGAAAAAATCGCAAAATACTAGGACTTAAAAATCGAAATTCAACGACTATGGCAAAACCAGCAGTGATAATTCCAGTGGTGATCGGCACACCGGATGCTATTCCAAAAGCACTGGAATTACATTTAAAACAGTTAAAAATTGACAAAACCACCATCAGTCAAATGCAAAAAGCCGCACTGCTCGAATCTGCACGCATATTACGAAAATACGTTACGACGTCCTAGGCCCCTGGGTGGGGCCTGACTAGTAACCAATGCCAAATCTGGCGAAACAGCTGGCCGCTGTGATACAATTGTATAATAATAATAATATAAAGATGGTAAAAGAAAATAGCACAGAGCAGGCCTTTAGGCTACTACACCTGTAATTATTGTAACATTTACACAGGCACATGATGGAGGTAAAGGGCACATAAACTTTGCTATGACTCAAAGAACAAAGAGGGCAAAATGGGGTGATTTTTAAGTACTTTCCATACCAGATTACATTTGTCATTTTTTCCTAAGGAAATCCTCCATATGTTAAAGTACATTCTATAAAATTGCCCTGCTGATAAGTTAGAGTCCAATGCTGTCTCTTTACCTCAACTGGTAGGGGGGAAATCCCTAGGGGTTTTTTGCAGAATTTTCACATAATCACTGGAGTACTTTAATGCCTCTAGCGCAGTGTTTCTCAACCTTGGCAACTTGAAGATGTCCGGACTTCAAGTCCCAGAATTCCCCAGCCAGCGAACGCTGGCTGGGGAATTCTGGGACTTGAAGTCCGGACATCTTCAAGTTGCCAAGGTTGAGAAACACTGCTCTAGCGATCTATCACTTCTTTTAAGATACTACTTTTCTCCACCAGTTTGGTAGATCTAGCATAAATCTCAAGAGTTAATTAGGTACTCTTATATTAATTAGATAGAGTGAGTCGAAATCGCTGGTTTGATCTCCCCAGGCAGCGGTTTCTCGCCATACAATAGAGCTTCTCCCCCCCCTCACATTAGAAATGGATGATCAAACATTAGCATGGTAGCTTGCAGAAGTAAAACGATTTGTTGTGCACAAGGAACGTCCCAAATTCTTTCGTCAATTTCGCAAGCCTAGCAAGTTTTAGAAGGCAGTTAGGACTTAGGTAATTAAACACTGGATCCCGCCCATATTAATTTGAGCCTTAGTGTGTCCCAGTTAATTCATATTGACTCTAACAATATAAATCACTTTGTTTACGAGTTTCTGTGGTCTTCAATAATCTGCACAATTACCTTGAAACACAGCCTTGGCTTACAAGGACAATACCATCCACACTAATTCTTGCATCAGAGAGAGAACCAGTTGTTTTAGCAAATAAAGAAGCAATGGTTCCTGTAACCCAGAAAGAATTGACACAGTTATTTTGCTTCCTTCATGTATTGCTTTATACACATATATATTCTGCATCCACTTTCCTGGTCCAACAATTCTTTTTTGGGTATCTATGGGTGTACAAAACACACAATAAATTTTGCAATTCTCCCGGAAGCTTCCTTTTAAACCCTTGAAACGTTCTGTCCAAACACGAGATGAAGTTAATTTTGGGCTAGCAATAATAATTTAAAAAACATTGTTTAATAAACATTTTTTATTATTCGTAACGTATTTCTCCATGCTTCCCTTGAAATTTCCTCAAGAAAAAATATTAAAAATTAAATGCAAAACGCAAAGAGAAAACACTTGCAACCGAAACAGATGCTTCCGAAATAGCGGGAACACTCTGAAAACGTGGTAGCATTCTAAATTTGGAATTTAGAGGCAGAATTGATATTAAGTTGTGTAAACCCCCCTATGCTCTCTCTTTCCCCAAGCCATGTCATACAATTTGCTTTGTTTGGACTTAGCATATTTTGTAAATCCAGAATGTGATCCTTTGCTGAGTGAGATGGGCAGCATATAAATCAATGGTGGGATTCAGCCAGTTCGCACCTATTCGGGAGAACCGGTTGGTAACTTTCTAAGTAGTTCAGAGAACCGGTTGGTGAAAGAAATCTTCTTTTGTTTTTTTTTCACTTTACAGGGCTAATCCTGTAAGGAAGGCAGGAAGGAAACTATTCTGGTGTGGTTTCTAGCCTAATCTTTATTGCCCTGCTTACAGAAACTGCCTCTCCGGTTAACCCTTATTACCATTGTAACATCTAAGGTGAAGCGTCCATCGACCTGAGTGACCTTGAGTTGGCCATGCCCACCCAGTCACATGACCACCGAGCCCCACCTACCCAGCTGGTCATTAGGGCAGAGAACCGGTTGTTAGATTATTTGAATCCCACCACTGATATAAATTCAATGAATGAATGAATGCATGAATGAATGAATGAAGTGTGAATCCCGTCACATTTGACAGGAGTAATGTAAAACTAGCCCTGTTGGATTACACTAATGACCTAGTTAATCCTGTGTCTTGTTTTCCAGAGTCACCAAACAAATACGCCCGGAGTCCTCCGGGATTGGGCGGCCTATAAATCTAATAAATTGAATTGAATTGAATTGAAATACGAGGTGCACTGACTGCTAGATCCGTGGGTCCAAACTACACACGGATTCACAATATCTAAAAAAAAAAAAAAAAGCAAAAACAACATCAAACCAATCCAAAACTACTACAGCAACAGAAACAACAAAACACAATAGTACTAATGTACAGAAAAATGCCAGCCATCTTCATGTCCTAGATGCTGGATTGCTGTGAGAACCTTAATGAGGAAAGGAAGATGTAATACGGTTTACAACATTTTGGGAGTTAGCAATAGCAATAGCAGTTAGACTTATATACCGCTTCATAGGGCTTTCAGCCCTCTCTAAGCGGTTTACAGAGTCAGCATATTGCCCCCAACAACAATCCGCGTCCTCATTTTACCCACCTCGGAAGGATGGAAGGCTGAGTCAACCCTGAGCCGGTGAGATTTGAACAGCCGAACTGCAGAACTGCAGTCAGCTGAAATAGCCTGCAGTGCTGCATTTAACCACTGCGCCACCTCGGCTCTTGGATGGAGTTGCCCTACTGCTGCTGTCTGCCTGCCTATCAAATAGGAAGGGTGGATGGAGGCATGGGATTCTTAGAAAAAAGGACACCTCTCCCCCAATTCATTCTCTTACGAATCAGTGCATCACAAAAGAAGTAATATATGCAGAATTGTTTTTAAGTTAGGACCGGGCAATAGAGGGAGGGATGGTGCAGTGATGGGATTCAAATAATTTAACAACCGGTTCTCTGCCCTAATGATCAGCTGGGTAGGCGTGACTCGGTGGTCAAGAGAGTGGGTGGGCGTGACCAACTCAACGTCACTCACATCGATGGGCGCTTCGCTTTAGCTGTTACAATGGAATAAGGGTTAACCGGAGAGGCAGTTTCTGTAAGCAGGACAATGAAGATGAGGCTAGAAACAACACCAGAATGTTTCCTTCCTGCCTTCCTTACAGGATTAGCCCCGTAGAGAGGGAAAAAACAAAAGGAGATTTCTTCCAACAACCGGTTCTCCGAACTGCTTAGAAAATTAACAACCGGTTCTCCCGAATAGGTGCGAACTGGCTGAATCCCACCACTGGGATGGTGGTAGCAGCAGGGTTTCACCAAAAGCATTATGTTCTCAAATCTGGCAGCGTCATTAGCTAAATAACAACGTTCCTCTTTTAACACTACAGCAATGATGGTGAACCTTGATGAATGATGAACACTGGTATACCACCCAAAATGTCATGGCATGTCAGCTTTGACACATGTATCATAGCTTCGTCATCACTACACTATAATTAGCTGAACGTTTTGGATTTCGGAGTATATATTTAGCTAGAGATGGGTAAACAGAGGTAGTCCTGGCTTATAACCATTTGTTTAGCAACTGTTTAAAGTTACCATACAATTGAAAAAAAAGTGACTTATGGCCAGTCCTCACCCTTACAACTATTGCAGATTCCCTACGGTCACAGGGACTTGGCAACTGGTGTATATTTACAACACCACTTGTAGAATCCCAAGATTGTGTGAACACTTTTGAGATCTTCCCAGCAAAGTCATTGAGAGAAGCTGGATTCCCTTAATGCTTGTTCGATTCACTTAACAACTGCAGTGATAACTGTGGCAAACAGGTCATAAAATTGGTGCTTAAGAGCCACCTTGCTTAACTATGGAAATTCTGGCCCCCAACTGTGGTCATAAGTCAAGGACAACCTGTACGTTGTTCCATTCTTCCATTGTTTGAAAGCTAAAGGCTTCAGCCAGTTACTTCACTGATAATGTTGGCTAAAGAATTAAGGGATTGTTAGTTCATCAAACCTGCAGATAAGTCTTCTATTACAGGAGAAAGCTAGTGGCATTTTCATGCTGATGTGCGCCTCCTCCCCAAAACGGAACTGGAAAAAAAAATTAAACTTTTTGAGCCTAAAAATGGTTGTACCATGAACCATCTTGTGATCAAAAAGATTTTTATGGAAACGTATGTAGCAATAGCAATAGCAGTAGACTTATATACCGCTTCATAGGCCTTTCAGGCCTCTCTAAGCGGTTTACAGAGAGTCAGCATATTGCCCCCAACAATCTGGGTCCTCATTTTACCCACCTTGGAAGGATGGAAGGCTGAGTCAACCCTGAGCCGGTGAGATTTGAACCGCTGACCTGCTGATCTAGCAGTAGCCTGCAGTGCTGCATTTAACCACTGCGCCACCTTGGCTCTGTATGTATTTTCTTTGTACACTTCATAATAAATGCTTATGTACATATTAACACGGGGTGGGGGGGGGGGAGAACAAAGGAAAAGAAAGTTGTTGAAAATGGGGATGTGCTGTCCGAAATAACTGGACTTCTAAAGTATTGAGTCCACTCTTAAAAGAAAACGGCATAATTTAAAAGGTTACAAAATCAAACAATGCAGGTAAAGTTTCAAAGAATCTCTTCTCTTTTCCCCATAAAAAGGTATTGTTTAAGAAGAAAATAAGATTTCTTTGCTGCTTTCACATCACTCGATTTCGATGGAAATGTGGGGAGCTAACCAAACCCACTTTCACAATACAATGTGATACAACACATTTGCAATGTGTTGCAAAGTGAGACATTGGTTTAAGTGAATTTTGTCCCATTTGACAATCTTTCTTGCCTCTGCTGTTAAGTGAATCGCTGCAGTTGTTAGTGACACAGTTGTTACGTGAATCTGGCTTCCCCATTGGCTTTGCTTGTCAGAAGTCCACAAAAAGGTCATCACATGACCACGGGACACTGGAACGGTCATAAATATGAACCAGTTGCCAATCATCCAAATTTTGATTGTGTTCCTATGAGAATGCTAAAATGTCGTAAGTGTGAAAAACAGTCATAAGTCACTTTTTTTCTGTTGTCACTTTGAACCAGGAGTGGGTTCCTGCCAGTTCTAACCTCTTCTATAGAAGAGGTTCCCCAAATCTACAGTACCGTTTAGAACCGGTTGCAGCTCCCTCCCCCTGTCCGTCCGCACGTCATCAAGATGAAGAGCGAGAGGAGGAATTCTGGGAGTTGAAGTCCACAAGTCTTAAAGCTGTCAAGTTTGAACACCCTGGGGTTTTTTTTCTAAAGGGTTAGGGGTGCAAGGGTCTTGTAACTTGATAGCTTTAAGACTTGTGTGCTTCAGTGCCAGAGTTCCTGAGCCAACATGACTGGAGGAGGAATTCTGGGAGTTGAAGTCCACAAGTCTTAAAGCTGTCAAGTTTGAACACCCCTGGGGGTTTTTTTTCCTAAAGGGTTAGGGGTGCAAAGGTCTTGTAACTTGACACCTTTAAGACTTGCACAGTTCAATGCCAGAGTTCCTGAGCCAACATTTTGGTTGCTAAGCAAGAGCGTTGTTAAGTGAGTTTCACCACATTTTACAAGTTAGCCACGCCCACCCAGTCACATGGCTGGCAAGCCACTCCCACCTGGTCACATGGCCAACAAGCCACTGCCACATAGTAGGCCACACCTACAGAAGAGGATCTAAAATTTTTTGAAACCCACCACTGCTTTGAACGGCTTCTAAACAAACTGTTGTAAGTCAAGGAATACCTGTATTAGATGTTTTTATTTATTGTAACTATTTATATATCATACTAGCTATTCCAGAGACTCAATGTGATTAATGATATCATGAAAGCAACAATCACGAAATTATAATCACAAAACGTATCGGTACAATTTATATTGTTTTATTTTTTTTCCTAGTATGATTTGATTGCTTATTAGTAACCTATGACTAAACACTAAGTGTTGTATCTTATGATTCTTGATGAATATATTTTAATTTTTCTTTATGTACACTGAGAGCATATGCACCAAAGACAAATTCCTTGTGTGCCCAATCACACTTGGCCAATAAAGAATTCTATACTATTCTATAATAAATTACTGTCATAAATCACTGTCCCTGCACAGATTCAGCTCCAAAATCAAGCCATGTAAAGATCCAGCCTTATTTTTAATTTCCAAATGCCTGCTTGAATAAAATTATCTTTCTGGCCTTATAGCAGGCCCAATATATTGTAGAAGACCCTCATCTCTCCTCAAGGTAAGGTTTTAACACAGCAAAAGCCTGGCTTCAAGTTTCCAACTCTTTTACTTCTTGTAGGTTTGGGGTCCCAAACATTCCCTCTCTCGATGTCTGCAATGTGTGGGTGGAATCACTGCGGAAAAAACAAAAGGAGATATCCAGAAGGTGACCCATAAATGAATTGGAGCTTTTGAACTGGATTTGGAAACCTGTTAATAGCCAATACCGTAACCATTACACTGGTGCTATGTTGGTGAAACAATTCTCATCTGTCAGCAGCTAAGCTACTACTGTTCGACCAACTGTAGTTTCTGGTTGATTTCAGAGGATGCCCCGTGTAAAACACATTACAACCTGTGATTAAGGACAGAGCTTTCTCTGTCCAGAATGGGCAATAACTGAGAGACTTGCTGAAGATGGGCTTTGGAACGAGCTCCCCGTGGAGATTTGGACCCTCTCCACCCTTCAGGCCTTCCGGACGGCCGTGAAGACCTGGCTGTCCCAGCAAGCCAGGGGTTGAGTCCCCCCCCCCCTACTCGAATTTGCTGTGTCTGTTGTGCTTTTAAGTTGTTCGTATTGTCTGATTGTTTCTGTCTTACTTTTTGGAATTTCCCCTCCCTTGGCTTTTGTTCAACCGCCCTGAGTCCCTTCGGGGACTAGGGCGGCCTACAAATTGAATAAACTCCAACTCCAACTCCAAATACTCCAGCTGCTGCTCGAGAAGGGCCTGTGAGTCCAGAAAAAACCCAGGCCATGGACTTGTTCATTCCAGGGGTACAACCTGAGCCAATTGAAAAGAAGCTGCTTCCATACAAACTAAACTCTAACCAGCTAGGAATTATTCAGAAATAATGAATATGGGTGGCTATTTTTATACCTATTCAGACTTTCCTATTAACACACAGAGGAATCCAGTGGCTCAGTGACTAAAACACTGAGCTTGTTGATCAGAAGGTTGGCGGTTCAGGGTGTTCGAATCCCTAGAGCCACGTAACGGAGTGAGCTCCCGTTACTTGTCCCAGCTTCTTCCAACCTAGCAGTTCAAAAGCACATAAAAAACGCAAGTAGAAAAATAGGGACCACTTTGGTGGGAAGGTAACAGTGCTCTGTGCGCCTTTGGCATTTAGTCATGCTGGGCACATGACCACTTCGGACAGTGCCTCATCTTAGAAATGGAGATGAGCACTGCTCCTAGAGCTGGAAACAAGCACACATGTGTGGGGGAATCTTTACCTTTACCTTATTAACACACAACTGTTCTAAAATCACTGTATACTTAAGTCAAAGGAAAAAGCAAGAAATATTCTCGTAAAATGTTGAGTAATCTTTTCAGGAGAAGGAAAATTCCATAAACAGAAAGAGTAAGAGATTATTCTCATTAACAATTATAATTAGTTTTTTCCACCCTGCCCGGCAAAGATATTTTATAGGTTAATCATGCAAAAGAGCATCCAATACCATATAGCCTTCATTTTAACCTTTCATTTATCTTCTCTTACCTCTGCCCTTAATTCCCAGAGTTCATGAATAACAAGATGAAAGAGGAATCAGATTGAGCCACTGATTTGTTTAAGGGTAATTTACTGCATAAGCTGCCATTGACTAGTTTCCCAGTTGACAACAAATATGGCTTACAAATCAGAATATGTAACTTTCTTCCCATTCTTTTTATTCTTTCATTGTGTCCCACTAGGATTTTTTCCCCCCAGTGATATTCATTGGGCTACCAATGTAGATTTTAGTCCTGAAAATTCTTGAAGGAATAGATGTTTATGTATGTCTTAATAAACTACGACATCTGAGATATATATAGATTACGATACCCCAGTTGGGTGCAAAAAAATGCTCTCACATATTCCAAATGAATTAAATGCATTGTCTCCAGTCATAAGAAAATTAGTTATTAATTAACTAGCTCATAAAACTAATAACCTTTATAGTGAAATCCTTTGCATCTTTGTAAAGTCTGTGTCCAAAGTGTTTTACTTCCTTGCAAGCAAACGTAAAACTTCAGTTTTAATTTGCTTGTGTCTAATTTGGTCCGCTGATTTAACTGGAATTTATTTTCTATGGCTCAATGGATATTATGTCCGTATTATTTCAAAATTAGAAGTCAAACCCAAAGGGGGGAAAAAAATCTCTTTTTGTTAGAAAACGAACATTCTTTGGGGTTTAAAGTGATTTTTAAAAAGTAATCCAGTATATTCATTCCTCAGATAAGATTTTTAACTTTGAATATAAGAGGATTATAATAAAACAACCTTATCAATATTATAACAAACACAGACTGGAACATTGGCTAATGACAGCGGTCCAATGCAAATATCAGTTATATTTTGGTTTTGCAATTGTCCTTGCCTTTGAGCTCTGCACAGATAAATCCATCACGTCATCACCTTTTCACTGTGAAAATAAAAAGATCACATTCACTTGCATGTTAAACTCCTGGGAAGCCAACAATTATCTTAGTAAAGGAACCAATCTGGAAAAAACAACAACACGAAAAAGGCTTTTTTTCTTTGCTTACCTGGGGCTCCCCAGTGCATATTTATTTAAGAGTTCTCTAAATCGTGTTTGCTGAATTAGTAAGAATTTATATGTGAGCACTTACAGAGAACTGGCAGGATTATGTTATTCATAAACCAAGTTGTGCCCATTTTTTTCTTACAAATGTTCCCATTCCAGTTAGATGTTTGTGCTTACACACACTCACACTCCTACATAGAGCTGGTCTTAATCCAATTTGAAAACCTTCCTGGGGAAGAAAAACAAATTGAAAAAAGCTGGGAAGACGTCATCAAAGGGAAGATGAAACAACTTACTTTGGATAGTGTGGGAAGGCCCAAACTAATTGTAGTTAATTCTTCTTCCTCTTCCTCTTCCTCTTCCTCTTCTTCTTCTTCTTCTTCTTCTTCTTCAGTGGTTAGGGTGCAGTACTGCAGACCACTTCAGCTGACTGTTATCTGCAGTTCAGCGGTTCAAATCTCACCGGCTCAAGGTTGACTCAGCCTTCCATCCTTCCGAGGTGGGTAAAATGAGGACCCGGATTGTTGGGGGCGATATGCTGACTCTGTAAACCGCTTAGAGAGGGCTGAAAGCCCTATGAAGCGGTCTATAAGTCTAACTGCTATTGCTATTGCTATTGCTATTGCTATTCTTCTTCTTCTTCTTCTTCTTCTTCTTCTTCTTCTTCTTCATCATCATCATCATCATCATCATCATCATCATGTTGTTGTTGTTGTTGTTGTTGTTGTTATACAATTGTATCACAGCGGCCAGTTGTTTCGCCGGATTTGGCATTGGCATTGGTTACTAGTCGGGCCCCACCCAGGGGCCTAGGACGTCGTAACGTATTTTCGTAATATGCGTGCAGATCCAAGCAGTGCGGCTTTTTGCATTTGACTGATGGTGATTTTCTCAATTCTTAACTGTTTTAAATGTAATTCCAGTGCTTTTGGAATAGCACCCAGTGTGCCAATTACCACTGGAATTACCACTGCTGGTTTGTGCCATAGTCGTTGAATTTCGATTTTTAAGTCCTGGTATTTTGTGATTTTTTCATGTTCCTTCTCGGCGACCCTGCTATCACCTGGTATTGTGATGTCTATGATTGTGACCTTATTTTTCTCAACCAATGTGATGTCTGGTGTATTATGCGCCAGTATTTTGTCCGTTTGTATGCGAAAATCCCACAAGATCCTGACCATCTAATTTTCGGTGACTTTTTCAGGCTGATGTTTCCACCATTTTGTTGCTGTTTTAATATTATAATTTTTTCACAAATTCCAATGGATCATTTGTGCTACTGAATTGTGCCGCAATTTATAATCAGTCTGCGCGATTTTTTTTACAGCAGCTGAGTATGTGATCAACAGTTTCATCAGCTTCTTTGCAAAGTCTGCATTTGGCATCATCAGAGGATTTTTCGATTTTGGCCTTAATGGCATTTGTGCGGATAGCTTGTTCTTGCGCAGCCAGGATTAGTGACTCTGTTTCTTTCTTTAATGTACCTGCTATTATTATTATTATTATTATTATTATTATTATTATTATTATGTTAATCTTTGGTGAGATTCACAGCCTTTGGCGCTGGTTGGTAGCTCAACAGCTCGAGTCCTAACCAAGGGGCTAGGAACTGTTAAGGTAATGTCGGAGCTGTTCCAAGTAGGGTGGTTTTTTGTAGAGTCAGAATGTTCAGGTCTGATAAATTTAGAATTTCCAAATAGCGAGGTAGCCCTTTAGGTATTGCTCAAAGGGCTCCAGTTACAATCGGGACAACACACGATTTCTTTTTCCACAGTCGCTCAACTTATTCAAGTTCCGGTACTTTGTGATTTTTTCTTGCTGTTTATCTTCAATTCGTGCATCTCCAGGTACTGCAATGTCAATGAAACATGCTTTTTTCTTTTCAACTATTTTTATGTCAGGTGTGTTGTGGGCCAAGTGCCTGTCAGTCTGAATTCTGAAGTCCCACAAGATCTTGACTTTCTCATTCTCTAAAACCTTCTGAACCTGGTGTTCCCAGTGGTTTTTGCTGTACTCAAATCCAAACTTTGGGCACAATTTCCAGTGAATGATCTTAGCAACACGGTCATGGCGTTGTAGGTAGTCAGTTTGTGAAATTTTGCTGCACCCACTGATCAAGTGGTCGACTGTCTCGTCTTTCTCATTACAGAGGCGACATTTGCTGTTGGTGGTTCTTGTTGTTGTTGTTATTATTATTGTCATTGTTATTATTATTATTACATTTCTACAGTCCAGATCAAGCCTCTGGGATTTTCAGTCTGAAGAGCCAAAATAATCTGACTGGGTTATTCTAGATTTTGGCTGTATTGGCATATATAATAAACTATTATAGATTGCCCTGCCACTTTTGTAGCACAATTGCTTGGGACAGCCCAACCAAAGAAATAGGGGCCCTATTTTCTCACAGCTAAGGGTTTTCTTGTAAAATTTTCCCTAAAAACTACAAATAATGAATGTATTGATTATACTTTTGCAAACATGTTAGGAAGCCAAAATAACTGTCTTGTTGCAAGTTTAGACAGTGACAAACATCTGGATTATTCTAACATGAGAATAAAGTTAATAAATAAATGTTTAAAATGCAATTCTAGCAATTCTGTACCACTTCATTTATACTTAGCAGTCTCTGTATTGAAGTACAGGAAGCTACTGCCATGTTTCTTTGGCAATGATCCAGAAATGATTGATCATTGGGGGTGGGGGGTTGCAATCCTTCGGAATAGGAGCTTTGGAAAGTATGAGACAACTCCAAATCCAGCACCTAACAACAACCCCTTAAAGCAGTCACGTCTTTCCCCTGGATTACACATGTAGAAAGGCTGCTCCATCTTTGCGTCTAAAACAACTCGCCACAGCCAACTGGCCATGGAACAACTCACTATGGCTAACTCAACTCACCAAGGGGCAAGATTTACACTAATATTGAACAAGTAGTCGAATAGAATCATTAAAGAAAGGATACCAAAAGAGGGATAAAATGTGAATGACTAAAGTTAAAATATTTTAAGTAATATTTGCATTATTTTAAATAATTTAATTAAATTGTTGAATTGCCCTGCAGCAAGTTGTTATGTGGCAAGTTGGCCATGGTGTTGACTGTGATTGAGTTGGCCAAGGCACGTTGGCCCATTCTGTCTTTCTTTGCGTGCTGTTCTAGCCTTTAGTTCTTGAATTTCCTGATATTTCCTGATAGGAGCCGAGGTGGCGCAGTGGTTAGGGTGCAGTACTGCAGGCCACTTCAGCTGACTGTTATCTGCAGTTCGGCGGTTCAAATCTCACCGGCTCAAGGTTGACTCAGCCTTCCATCCTTCCGAGGTGGATGAAATGAGGACCCAGACTGTGGGGGCAATTTGCTGACTCAATTTGCTAAAAATCTGTAAACCGCTTAGAGAGGGCTGAGAGCCCTATGAAGTGGTATACAAGTCAAATAAATAAATAAATAAATAAATAAATAAATAAATAAATAAATAAATAAATAAATAAATATTCTGTCATATAAACCAAGTACTAATTTGGTATTTAAACTTCTGCATGAATTTGATTACACCGGGTACAAGTTTTTACAATCTGTCAACTGCTTGGTATATCAAATAAGCCTATACGTTTACTCTTTATCCTGGAGCTTTTTTACTTGGACTAAATCCAAGTAAATTCCATTCTATTATCCTAGTATGTATGGGTTATATCCCTCAACTACAAACTGGGAAAAGGTCCCATTGAATTCAATGCAACTTAGTTCTGAGTAGGTATGTACAGTATTGCACTGTTAGCTGTGGTTACACAAGGTATTGGCATTATAAGCCATCTTCTAGATTTGGTTCTTAGAACTTCCTCACTATATTCTTGCTTGGAATGATGGATTTTGCATCTATGTTCATATGCAGTCCTGCCACTTTCTCAAGTGTCTTATGATGAAATCCAGGTCGGGGAGAACGATGCTGCAGGTAAAATGATACCAAAATATGCTCTTTGTTTGTAAAGTCTGGTTCATAAAAAGAAAAATGTTCACCTCATTAGGAGGAACCTTCTCATCTGCCCATGTCTTCCTGTATCTGGCAATATGAATCAGTTTACTGTGAAACTTTCATTCCCACTTCATGTTGTTCTTCAAATTTTAAGAAAAAGCACCCATAATTTGTCAATTGCAAAAGCATTTCAAATTTATTTATTTATTTATTTTTTATTAATTAGACTTATATACCGCTTCATAGGGCTTTCGGCCCTCTCTAAGCGGTTTACAAATTTTTTAGCAAATTGAGCCAGCAACTTGCCCCCACAGTCTGGGTCCTCATTTCACCCACCTCGAAAGGATGGAAGGCTGAGTCGACCTTGAGCTGGTGAGATTTGAACCGCTGAACTGCAGATCACAGTCAGCTGAAGTGGCCTGCAGTACTGCACCCTAACCACTGCACCACCTCGGCTCTTAATTCCCTGAAGTTGCACATTTTCTTACCGCAGAACTATTCCAGTCATCTTTTACAGCTTTTTTTGGGGGGGGTGGGGGGGTTTCATAACTCAAAACATTTATTACATGCGACCTAACGGCATCTTTTGAAGAACTTATTGCAGAGCAATCTTTCTGCTGTGAGATTTGGTGACAGTTTATACTGCTTTTCGCTTTTTAAACCAGCTTCCTGCTCCCTCCCATCATTTCCGCGGGCCTGTGACAAGCTGCCAAATTGGGAAAGGGACAGATATTAGAGTATTGGCTCTGAAGAAGGTAGACCTGCTGTAGGAAGAAAAATCAGATCCAATTCCAAGCCAGGAATAAAATGGAGGCTGCTTAAGAAAGAAAGTTTATTGACGAGCAGAACAACAGCGTGCAGTTCTGGGACAGCTGACCAATTGGTTTGATGAGTACATGGATTTTTAGAGGCTTCTGAGATGTTCCTAGGACTTGTGCACTGTTGGGAGCCTTGTCCCTTATTCTATTCCAATGGTGGTGGGTTAATCCTATTATGTCCTAAAATTATCTCCTGTCCTTCTTAATCCCATCAGCTGGAGCTGAAGGTGTTTTGGTTATGAACAGATTGACCTAGTCTTTCTTTTAATGGGGAAGTGGGAAGTTATCACCCAGCCCTCTCCCAGAAAAATGGAATATCCTAGGAAATATTGAAAAGGCAGAATATTTCTCTGGATTTGAAAAGAAAGAAACATGTTTTAAAAGACAGAATAGCTGCCTGTAGCTTCCTGCCCATCCCCACTGTTAATGGGCCATTAAGAAGGCCAAACTAGTCCCTTCTACATAATAAAGACTTCTCCACTGCAGCCCCAGGGGGGATGGGAGTAAAGGCATGATAATATTGGCCCTTTACTCAACTGACCACATGGCATCTGAGAACTCAACCAAACCTGGATTCAAAACGCAGCCTAGAGAGTTGTCCCTGCATGGCGCTATGGGAGTCTGACAACCAATCAGAATACATTTCTTACACAGGAACGGGGAAACAGAGAGGTGGGACTGAACAGGTTATAAAAAGCCTAGCAAGCCCCTCCCTCAGCCCTTCTCTTCTTCTCCACCAACATTGAAGCATGTGATCCCCCTTTTCTGTTCAGGGCTCAAGCCATGTGGCCCTGTCCACCATTAAAACCATCTTTCCAAGCAGCCTCCATGTCTCCATTGTCTTTTTCCCTACTTGGAGCCGAACCCAGAAGGGCATTTCTTTCATCAGGGCACCAAATATCCATCTCTAAATTAGACTTGAGGCTTCTGCTGGAGGCTATTGAGAAAGACTGGGGGCTGCTTTCTGCCTTTTAGAACACGTTTTCTCTCTCTTTCTCCTTGGGGGGGGGAATATTCCATCCTGCCTCTTTGAATATTAAGAATAAATAATATTTTAATCTGAGGAGTGGGGAGGGGGCTTCCTACACTGTTAAGCTCAGCTGGGGTCCCCAAACCCTTCTAGCTCCCCCCCCCAAGCGAGGTCACCCCGCAAACGCCGCGTGCTGGGCTAGATCCTTTCACTGCCCTTGAGAGCTTTCGGCCTAAGCACCTCGCTGCTGCAGCGAGCGGGCAAGCAGCATGCAGCTCGGCTGGTGCTGTGCCCAGGCCGCGGCGTTAGGAGGAGCCGCAGCAGCGAGAGAGCTTTTCTCTTTCCCCCCTTCCAGCGGCTCCTGCTTTCTCCAGGGAAGACGCGAAGGAAGGAAGGAAGGGGAGGGAGGAGAAGAAGAAGAAGAGACTCACAAGAGACCAGCCTGGGTAGACCGGGCCACGTGCTTAACGCGCCAAGGGGAAACAGCGGCTGGCAAAAAGGAGCCGCATTTTGAAGCGTTTTCTTTTTGAAAGAAAGAAAGAAAGAGCGGCGTGGCCTTTTTTCCTAAGCCGGCTTCCTCCCTCCCCTAGCGGCCAAGCTCTTCCCCCTCTTCCCAGGCCCGGAAAGAAGAGGCGGCGGAGGAAAGAAGAGCGCCGATCCTGGGCCATCTCCCCACGCCGGGGATGCGTGGTGGTTGCCCGCTGCCACCCCCCCTCCGGCTCCCATCACTTCCCGGCGGCCGGCTCGCCCACCTCGGGCAAAGGCGGGGCGCTCCGAGCTCGCTCCAGTTGGGTGGGGTGGAGACGCGGTGTTGTTTTTCGCCTCCTTCTCCTTTCCACTCCTTGCGGGGGTTCCGATAATGGAAAAAACGCCCGGGGATCTTGCTGGCGGTGGAGAGGACGGTGCCACCGGTGTCCCTCCTCCTTTTTTTTCCACCAGCGGCAGATGATCGTGTGGGAGGAGGAGGAGGGCCGGAGCAGCATCGGCGGCGGCGACAGGGATGGACTTGGGTGCTGGGGATTTCTCGCTAAAGGGAGCAACGCAGCCGCTCCGCGCACCAGACCAGAGGAGGAGGCAGACGCGAGTGGAGCCGCAGCGGAGCCGCAGCTGATCCGCTGATGCCCCGCCGCCTTATTAAGGGAAGCCGGCAGCCTCGCTTATAAAAGGAGCCTTCCGCTTCTTCCGCCCTTCGCCGCTCTCTTTGCTTCCTCGGTAGCCTTCCCTCGCTCCGGCAGATGCGTTTGGGGTCTCTGCGCAGCTGGGACTATGGTGAAATTTCCTGCGCTCACCAACTATTGGCCCCTCATCCGGTTCTTGGTCCCTTTGGGCATCACCAACATCGCCATCGACTTCGGGGAACAGGTAAGAAAAGAAAGAAAGAAAGAAAGAAAGAAAGGGAGAGAAAGAGAAAAAGAAAGAGAGAGAGGGAAAGAGAGAAAGAAAGAGAGGGAAAGAGAGAAAGGGAGAGAAAGAAAGAGAGGGAAAGAGAGAAAGAGAGAGAGGGAAAGAGAAAGAATGAGAGAGAGGGAAAGAGAGAAAGAGAGAGAGGGAAAGAGAGAAAGAGAGAGAGGGAAAGAGAGAGGGAAAGAGAGAAAGAAAGAGAGAGAGGGAAAGAGAAAGAAAGAGAGAGAGGGAAAGAGAGGGAAAGAGAGAAAGAAAGAGAGAGAGGGAAAGAGAGAAAGAAAGAGAGAGAGAGAAAGAGAGAAGCGGTTCTTAGCCCAGCAATTTCTCCTGCCTTGTTTTTGTTATCGTTTTCATTGGGAAACTTCATCGTTTCTGAGATTAACATCTTTAGGAGGGGAAACTACCGGGAGTTGCAAGCTTTGCCAATGAAGCGGCGCTTCGTGCCAATCTATTTTTAGGCTGCCTAACGCCGAGCGATGACAAAAACGCCACCACGAAGCTCCCTTTTTATTTTTCCTGGAGAACCAGCTTCGCGCCCGGCTGGCAAAAGAAACCAACAATGCCGGCTTAAGAGAGTTTTGCAGGAGGCCAAAGCCGGCTTTGCCCTTCCCTAGGAAGCGGAGGACGAACCGGTGGGGTTTGGACCTCTTAAGGTTGATTATTTGCAAAACGCTTTCTCCCCCCACCCCCCACCCCCCCAAAAAATAAAGCTGCAGAAGAGAAAATTAGAAATAGCAGAGCGCGCATCGGGTGGTGGTCGTGGTGGGATGAACGAGGTTAGGTTAAAAACCCCGGTTGCATACAGTTTGTTACATTATTATCTTTAGGGGAGGCTCCCATGGGTTCGGCTACTGTTGTGTATTTCGAAGCAATGTTATGTAATTGCTAGGAGAAGCCGAAAAGCTGCTTGCAGCCTGCAGAGAAATGGAAGTTGCCTGCAATTCGATTAAAAGGTTGCAGCTGTATTCATTGATTGGAACGCCTGAGCGTGATTGACCTCTCTGGCTTGGGGGGGGGGCAGGGAATATTAGGCCCAGGCCCTCCATTCATGTAAGGGAATTGCTCAAGGTTTTGTTAACCCTCCCACCCCCAACTCATTCACAGCTCACCTTTTGTTTCCTTGGAAGTAAACCCTGCTTTAATAGCTGAAGAGAATTCCCCCCCCCCTCCAATAAATACAGAGAGATTGACAGCCTAGGGTTATTGATTTCTTCCTGCATACCCCTTCCTCGGTTCTTTGAAAGAATGGGTTACCATTAAACATCCTGGGATTTCTTTCATTGTTTATCATATTTGTCTCCCTGCCACTCATAGAGTAGGAAGCTGAGTAGTGCTACAACCTTGCCGTTGCTACATGTGGTAGGAAAGTCAAACCGGCTCCCAATCCCCGCTGCTTCAATTAATTTGTCCTTGAGTGACTGAAGATGCCATTAAATGGCATTTGAAAGGGGTGTGTTGGGAGAGGGGAGATTAAAACCTGGACAGAGATCTATTTTAGGAGCAAGGTCTGCTTTGCTAGAGCTTGTGGGAAATGTGCTGTTGCTTTAAGATTGGCCACACCTGTTAGTTTCTATTGGCAAACTAAGGCTTAGTAGATTTAATCGATCAGCTTGTTGTTTGAGGACTGGCGTGTTGCAGTCAAGGTTTGTGACTTTTGGATGTGCTTGTCTGTTTCTGAACTCAATTGGGCGCCAGCCTTTAACTATTGTCAGTGTAATAGAAGGAAAGCCAATTGTGTTCTCTCGGTATTTGCATCCAAGTAGGGCATCTCCTTTCGAAGAACTGTGCTTAACACACCTGTGATTCAAAATGTATATTTTACTCCCTAGCCACTGATAAAATATAAATGTAACAAATGGGTTTCACTTTGTCAGCTCAATTAATCAGAATGTTGGATTACTTACAGCAAGGACAGAGAACCTGCATCTCGACAACAGGTCTTAATGTTGCTCATCACTTGCTATGCTGGTTGAAGTTCTCTTAGTAGTAGTTCAGCAATATTTAAGGACCCAAATGTTCTCTGGTACAGTGGCTGTTAAGTTATACTCTGTAATTACCTGAGTTTACTCGCTCCTTCATTCAGGAAACTGCTCTTTTTGCAAACCAGTATATCTTGGTTTAAGATAAATGTCAAGTTCTTGATATTAAAAAATATTCAAAGTTTGATAGTCTGCTGGATAATTACACTGTTTTTACTTATGTGTATTGTAGCTAAATTGGAAAGGCCAACATAACTAGTGTGCACATTCTCTAGAGATTTCAGGAAATTCTGAATATTTATTGGCATACACTAAATGGGATAGATCTGTTTCAGCAGTTCTTATGTGTAGCTCTCAAATGGATCTTGTTGTACTAATTTGGAAGATAAATGGCTACTAATGCTTTCCCCTATATCCTCTATCCCATATAGAATAAAATACACTACAGTATACACAAGAATATATCAGTTAAATATTTCAGAGTAGTAGCTACTCCACTTCTATATTTGTTCATAGTGTAACCCTATACATAGCTACTCAGAAGCTTGCCTGTTAGTTCACTGGTACTTGTGGATGGGAGTATAGCTTTCATGTTCAATTTGGATTAGAAACAAATTCACTGAGAAACTCTTGAGGAAGATCCATCCACTTACTGGTCTAATTCTGGTTATGACATAGTTGTTTAAGAGTTCAGTCTGATTTGTAATAATTGATAATATATTTGGAATTGTAAACTGTGTAACATCCAAAATAAATAAAAAACCTTAGTTTTAAACTGAAATGGAAGGAGGTTGGGATGTTCTCAATAAACATATTAGTATGTGGTTTCTTCTACAGTAAGTTGCTGACTCAATTTGCTAAAAAAATCTGTAAACCGCTTAGGGAGGACTGATAGCCCTATGAAGCGGTATAAATCTAATAAATAAATAAATAAATACTTAGGAGTTTCAATCACATGCATACAAATAAGCAAACTTTTTTTAAAAAAATGAATTTCTTTTTTCCTGGAACTTAATAGTTAAAAATTACTTCCCTTTGGCCGATTTTAATGTATGGGAAGTATATGATTCCCAAATATAATTTGAAGTTCCCAGTTAATAAAATTTTAATGTCAATTTAAACTGACTGGCAGTGTTTTTCTGTCTAACCTGATTAAAGGTCTAGTTTTTCAAATGTCCATGTGAAATCATGTGCTGGGGAATGTTTTAAAAAAACAGACTTCGATTAATAACGATTCATTTAGTGACATTTGAAGTTATGCTGCTGAACACGGAGACTTATGGCCGGTTCTCAAAATTGCTGCTATTGCAGCATCCCCATGATTATGTGATTGTGGTTTGGGCACTTGGCAATCAACTCATAATTATGACAATTGCTGTGTCCCCCTGGATCATGTGATCACTATTTGCAGCTGGCTTTGGACAAGCAGAGTCAATATGGTGAAACCAGCAAGAGATTGCAAATGGCAAATCGTGTGATGTTGCGCGTAATGATCAAATTACGAAAAAGTGTGCAAAAATGAAGTATCTTGCCTTCTTCTTTTCATATCTTTTCCCCACCAGATAACTGAATTAATTAAATTCCACTTCGTTTTATCCTGTTCATTACATAAAGCATGCATTGCATTTATAATTATTATTTTTTCTGCTTGATAATTTCATTGGTACGCAGCAATTTAGAATATGTAAGCTACACATGGAGTAAATTTCACTGAACTTTGTATGATTGAATCTCTCTTTGTGCATTGAAACCAGAAAATAAAGGGGTGGGGGGAAATAATCTATTTTTTTTCCCTAGTGGATCTCTTTTTCCCATGGGTCCTGATAGAGAAGAATTTTGTGAGACAGTTCCTAAACTCAAGGCAACCCTTAACGTCAACACATTTAGGTGCCTTTCAGGAACAGGAAGAGAGATGCAAAATATCTGTTGACTTAGAAAGATGGGAAGAAGAAGCCTAAAACTGAAATCCTGGATTGTAGGCCTATATATAAAACGCTGATTGCTGGCCACTGCAGTAAACACAATCTGTTATACAGTATATAGCATTTCCCCCCAATACTGCAATAAAGTAACTAGCCTTGCTGAGTCATGTTGTGAGTCTTCCACCAATAACAAAGTCCTGAATAATAATTTCAGAGTCGGGAGCCCTTTAGACATAGCCAAGTTAGATACAAAGCCTGCCAGATTCCTATTTAAGGATTTTTACAATAGGCTGTTCCCAAGCAATTGAACTCACTGACGTGCTGTACTTTGTCCAAATGATGACTCCTTAACCTTCTTATCAAAGACTTCTGCCTGCTATCCAGGCTTTGGAGCAAAAAAAAATTTAGAAAGTATTGCAGTTTGGATTTTCCTGACGATGGTCTATTATTACAGAAGTAAACAAACTTTGTGCCAGAGTTGGGTTCCTACCAGTTCGCACCTATTCGTTAGAACCGGTTTGTCAAATCTACCGAACCGGTGAGAAGAGGTTCCACCAGTGGACCCGGAAAGTAGGCCACACCTACAGAAGAGGTTCCCCAAAAAAATTTTTTTTCCCTATGTAAATGTGTTTTTATTTTCCATTTTCATTTTCATACAGTCACATATATACTGTGCAGAACCGGGGCCTTATAACTTTAAACAATAAACACAGCCATTCCTCTTGTCAACAATACCCCCCAAAATAGAAACCCAATGTACCTCTTCGACCCTCCATTTTTTTGAAATCCACCACTGACACACACACACACACACACACACACACACACACAGACTCACACACAGAGAGAAAGAGAAACAAAGGAAGAAAGAAATTAATAAAAAAAGAAAAAAGAAACAAAAAGAGAGATGAAAGAAAAAAAGGAAAAAGGGACAGAGACAAAAGGAAGGAGAGAGAGTGAGAGAGAGAGAGAGAAAACACATGGCCAGCAAGCCACTCCCACCAGGTCACATGGCCGGCAAGCCACTCCCACAAAGGAGGCCACACCCACAGAGTAGGTTCGCCAATTTTTTGAAACCCACCACTGCTTTGTGCCTACCCTAAAGCTGTGCAACTATGCAGACTTTTATGTGGAGGAAGTTTCGATGACAAATTCCTTTATTTACAATGATAAAATCAAATCTCTTAGATATAAAAATAACGTCAAGCCAAATGGGGGAAGAAGAGGGAAGGCAGAACTCTTGTTACAGATAAACAAATGTCTGAACTAGTTACTTCTTACCTCTTGAATTTTGGAGTTTTGGGTTTTTTGCAGAGGTCATACTGGGAGTGAGACTAGACTGGTTTGGTGAAAAGTGGTCAAAACCAGAAGACATTTGGAAATGTCTATGACGTGGTCATTTGGAAACAGAACTCTGGAGGCATCCACACTAATTCATCAAAAGGATAAAATCTGGGTTGTGTGTCATAATGTAAAGTCCAACCCTTTCATACTTCTGTACAGTATTATGATGCAAGTGTTTGCATCAGAACATTTAATCACTTGCCTCTCCTCTGCCCCTGGACATCCATGTGGGAGCCACCATGAATAGGATGAGATATTCACAATAGGCTCAATTAACTGCCGGAGCTTGCTAGATATAGCCATGCATAATATAATGCTGAGTATATTAAGTTATACAAACAGGTATATACAACCCCTTGAGGTTTTTACTTAGTGTATTGTTTAAACTCTGCCGTTGTAGCTTGCATACGTCACAGCATTTAACTAATTTGCAAAGTTAGAGTTATTTTATAATATGGCAACACGTGAATCCATTTAATCAACAAACTTTGGCCTTGCGAATTCGTACAAGTGTGATTTATTTAGTAATCCAGGGCTTAGCTCAAAGTGGGAATTAAGTCACTGACGAATACTGAATTAGTTGGTGCCTTTTGCACTACACAGGTAGTCCTCAAATTACGGCACAGTTGGGACTGGGGTTTCCATCACTAGGCAACGAGGGCGAAAAATGTGATGTGATGTGACTGTGTTGCTTAGTGAGGGCAATCATGGCAGTCTCAGTTATCATTGTAACTCCAGGTGTGTGAGTGGTTAAGCGGAAAGCAGAGGGGATATCAGGTAAGGAACATGGGGTAGCCACAGAGGGTGCCAACATCATGAGCTCGGGGAAGCTGAAGAAAGAGGGTGTAGTGTGTGTGTGTGTGTGTGCATGTGCTTGTGTTTATGTGTGAACTCGGGGAGGCTGGAGAAAGAATTCAAGTTTCATGTTTCAAGTTTATTAGAATTTATATGCCGCCCACTCCCAGGGGGACTCTGGGCGGCTCACAACAGACAAGAAACATTTAAATTTAAAAATAGAAATAAAAAAATACAGTATTAAAATTCACATCACCCATTCCATCTAAGCGGGGCTGGATATCACTCAACAGTCCCAGGCCTGCCGGAACAGCCAGGTCTTGACGGCTTTACGGAAGGCCGGGAAAGTGGTAAGGGTCCGGATCTCTGCAGGTAGATCGTTCCACAGGGCCAGCGCAGCAACAGAGAAGGCCCTCCCCCGGGGAGTCGCCAGCCGGCATTGTCCGGTTGACGGCACCCGGAGGAGGCCCAGCCTGTGCGATCTTGTTGGTCGTTGGGAGGTAAGTGGCAGAAAGAATACAATTTTATCTGATTGTTGTACACTGTCCAACAATGGTGAGATGGGCTGCAATATTTTCAGGCAATTTTCAAACATTTCAGACAAATGATATAAAATCTCCTGCCTGTGGACATTAAGAAATGAGCCATTTTTTTAGTTTGGCTACATTCATTCTTTTTTTTAGGCAAAACATTGCAGTTTCCTTGTAGACATTTTGTTCAATCATAAACGCGCAACCCTTTTTTTAATGTCAGTTTTGAAAGCTCTTTCTTCTAAACCTGTCATAACTTCCTTTTGGATACCTGCTTCTTCTACCTAACATGGGTCCATTTGTGACATAAGTAAATAAAAGCTTAACTTTAATTATGCAAGGGAACGCTGGAACATTGGGTTTTTGTGTGTATTTTGTGCAGACTGCCTTTGTACTTAAGGATTATACAAATTCTTTAAACCATCGAAGATAAATAGAACCTCTATGCTTGTGACAGTAGATTTCTTCTAAATGCCATAGATTAAGACAAATGCCAGAACAGAGCTGTTCCTCTTTTTATATAGCAATAGCAACAGCAGTTAGACTTATATACTGCTTCATAGGGCTTTCAGCCCTCTCTAAACGGTTTACAGAGTCAGCATATCGCCCCTACAGTCTGGGTCCTCATTTCACCCACCTCGGAAGGATGGAAGGCTGAGTCAACCTTGAGCCGGTGAGATTAGAACCGCTGAACTGCAGATAACAGTCAGCTGAAGTGGCCTACAGTACTGCACCCTAACCACTGCGCCACCTCGGCTCTTATATGTACTCCAGAACTATTTCAATGATGTATCCTCTACCTGAATTAGCAAGAGTTTTTATATCTGGGCTTTTTGACATACAGGAAGCGCTATTATTATTAATTTGCCCATGTTAATATCACTTGGGATTGGTATTTCTTTGGAAGTTTCAAGTTATTTGGTCTTGTGATAGATGAGCATTTACACCAATAGTAGTGGAAGTCTAACTTGAAAGAGAGCATTGGATGCCTAACTGATTTCTTTAGTAATAAAAAACTATACTGTATGTCAAAGTCAAGGCCCTTTTACCGTATATACTCGAGTATAGGCCGACCCGAATATAAGCCGAGGCACCTAATTTTACCACAAAAAACTGGAAAAGTTATTGACTCGAGTATAAGCCTAGGGTGGGAAATGCAGCAGCTACCGGTAAATTTCAAAAATAAAAATAGATACCAATAATGTTTTTGAATATTTATTTCAAAGAAAAACAGTAAACTAGCGGTGTATTCAATGAAATACTTCACTCACCTCATGATGCTGACGTCCCGCTGTGATGATGATGTCCCGTGCAGCCGCGGGAGCGATGTCCCGCCTCCTATGACACACGGCACAGTGATTCCTATCATTGGATCACTGTACCAGAGGAGGTGGACATCGCTATGTGGCTGCTTGCCATAACAAGGAGGAGGTGGGACATCGTTGCAGAGCGGCAGGAGGGGGAGGAAGGGGAATCGTAAGACAGCCCTGCATTACATTAGAACGTGAGGAGGGGGGATGGTGCGGTGCGCGCTGCGCGGCAAACTGACACAGAGGGAGGGGAAACTCACAGGGGCACTGGGCCATTCACGAGTGTCACCCAGCGGCATGGCCCCGCCCCTTTTTCTCCTCCATTTCGGGCAAATTTTTCACTGACTCGAGTATAAGCCGAGGCGGCTTTTTTCAGCCCCAAAAGTGGGCTGAAAAACTAGGCTTATACTCGAGTATATACAGTATATCAGGGTTTTCAGGGAAGAACTGAAGATTAGGAGGACTCATTTTTAGCAAAAGGTTTAACAGATGCAATGCTAAAAGTTTTTAATTCCATTTTGATTGTTAGTTTATCAATCCAATCCATTCAATTTAATTAGCATTTATGAAACTTTCCAGCATTCCAAAAACAGTAATACCTAATGTTATTTTTCTTTTTCATTCACAAAATTTGATTCAAGTTAGAGACTTTTCTACTCCTCTGTTGAAATTTGTTCTGGAGTTTGAGGAATTAGTTGGGGGCTGGAAGCAGAGGAAGAAATGACTAGAACAATGACAACGGCAGCCAACGCCATTCACCCGAGACTTCCACTAATGGGAAGACTTTCCCATTATGTAAGAACACAGTCAGATAACTGTGTGGCAGGTATACTGAAGAGCTGGGATTACTTAAACATTGTGTTACCCAACATTTTAATTCAACTCTGTGCTTGCTCAATGTCATGGGAACCGTGACCCGTCAAAACCGCGTTCCACAAAAGCGTGGTCGACGAAATCGTGTATGTGACGTCATCACAACGCGACGAAAAACATCGAAAAATTGAAATAAAAATTAAATTACAGCAAGCCGATTCACATAAAGGTAAGGGTTAGGTTAAGGGTTAGGGTTAGGTTAAGGGTTAGGGTTAGGTTTAGAGCGTTAGCGTTACGTTTAGCGTTAGGTTAAGGGTTAGCGTTAGGTTTTTCGTTACGTTAACGGTTAGGTTTAGGGTTAGGTTTAGGGTTAGGTTAAGGGTTAGGTTTAGGGTTAGGTTTAGGGTTAGGTTTGGGGGGGTTAGGGTAAGGTTTTCGCTTTATTTTTACATTTTTCGATCTTTTCCGTCGTGCTGTGATGACGTCACATACGCGCTTTCGTCGACCGCGATTTTGTCGTCCGCAGTTTTGTGGAACCCATGGGAACAGAGAGGGGGAGAATTTGCAGGGGAGATTTAAGTAGTACCTGCACAGTTTCTTTGCAAATTTATATTCCCTTCAGTAGGGCCCACCTGCGATTTTGCAGCTTGGTTAAAGTTGAGAACAATTACAGTAAAGATTTAGTGAGTTTTTAGCACGTTTTCCCATTATTTCTTCTTGGAGTTGCCATAACCTCATTAGCATATTTATTTGGGATTTTTTTTTAAATATTCTGTTATGTCTAAGATGCCTACATGAAAAATGCTCTAAAGATACTATAAATAAAATAAAGTGTTCTGGCAACAGTTGGTTGAGGTTGAAGTATATTACATTTATATGCTGCCCTATTCCCGGAGGGACTCAGGGCGGCTAACAAACCCAGAGGAGGGAGTAATACAGACAAGGTAAAACAACAAACAAAATACAGAGAAAATTTAAAACAATCAACAGTCACACAATTCGAGTGGGGACGGGAACTCGTCAACCCCAGGCCTGTCGGAACAGCCAGGTTTTAACGACTTTACGGAAAGCCTGAAGGGAGGTGAGGGTCCGGATCTCCACGGGGAGCTCCTTCCAAAGGGCCGGAGCAGCCACAGTTGCTTATATGTTATCTGTTGTGACTCGGCAGAAACCTCCTGTGAGTTGTTTCAGGATGCACGCAGGAAAAGGGCTGACCGACTCACAGGAGAGGATAATGAGCAGCTGTGGCTAGTTAGGATCTCCTCCTGCGGATAAAAGACTGATGGTGCCACACCCTAGTTGCAGAAGTCAACGTTCCATTTCTGTTCTAGTCAAGCTTTCCGTTTGTGTGCAGCCTTCGAGAAAATGCACTTGGATAAGTGACTTGATTTATTTAATCCTGTTTTGTATTAGTTTATGAGTGAGGACTTTTGCCAGAGAATTTATCTGTGTTTATTTTGGGCTCGCAGCCAGCAAGAGCCGGGACTGATAAAAACATTCCTTTGAACGTTCTGTTTGGCTTTTGTTTCTGAACGGACAAGGCGGGGGGTCAGAACAGTTATCTTACTGTAGATACAAGAGAACGATGTTGATTTGGCTTATTCACAATGCTTGGTTGAATTATACTACTTAATGGCTTACTTTCTAATGAAATAATTAGATTTCTACAAGAATATTCCAGCAGGATATTAACACCTTGATCTCTATATAGCCATGTGGGTTCACAGAGTACCTTACAAGACTAATAATTATTTTGTAGTTGAACTGCATCAGAAATTGTACCAGAATACTGATGATTTTTGCTGATGTAGTCATACTCCAGGCAGCTGCAAGGGAAAGGCCTTATCAGAAGTCCCTTCCTCTCTAGTGAAAATAGTCCATACTAAACCATTGTCACTTCTTTGGACATATGGCTGGTAGAGATTTTTACCATGCTAGGATACAGCTAATAGGGGCAAATTAATCTCTTTCCTGATGCCATTGCGGCTTTCTCTTTCTTCTCTTGCTACTGGAGAAAAGGATGTTCTATTAAATGGGGGCTGCAGTTTGCAAAAGGATAATGTGCCATGCCTGTGTATCTGTCACTGCTGACTGGTGAACATTCACAAAGATTTCTTTGTCTCAACCATTTCTTCTCCTTACACTGCACATTTACCTCTTTGGAATCTGCAGCTTTTCTACCACAGTTAAAGGCTCTCTCAGTTTAAAACATGGATGGCAAAAGGTGAAGTCCAGTATGATCATCATTAACCCATTAATAAGCCGATGAAAGAAATGTCCTTCTGGGCTCGGCTCCAAAAAAAGACACCTGGAGACATGGAGGCTGCTTGGAAAATGGTTTATTGGTGGACAGGACCACATGGCTTGAGCCCTGAACAGAAAAGGTGGTCACATGCTTCAATGTTGGTGGAGAAGAAGAGAAGGGCTGAAGGAGGGGCTTGCTAGGCTTTTTATACCCTGTTCAGTCCCACCTCTCTGTTTCCTGTTCCTGTGTAAGAAATGTATTCTGATTGGTTGTCAGACTCCCATGGGGCCATGCAGGGGCAACTCTCTAGGCTGTGTTTTGAATCCAGGTTTGGTTGAGTTCTCAGATGCCATGTGGTCAGTTGAGTAAAGGGCCATATTATCATGCCTTTACTCCCATCCTCCCTGGGGCTGCAGTGGAGAAGTCTTTATTATGTAAAGTGGACTAGCTTGGCCTTCTTAATGGCCCATTAACAGTGGGGATGGGCAGGAAGCTACAGGCAACTATTCTGTCTTTTAGAACATGTTTCTTTCTTTTCATATCCAGAGAAATATTTTGCCTTTTCAATATTTCCTAGGATATTTCATTTTTCTGAGAGAGGGCTGGATGATAACTTCCCACAAGACCTCATCTAAATCAATGCCTGAAGTCTCTCTTGAATATAATCTAAATGATGCGGCCATGTATCTATAGCCAGTGGTGGGCTGCAGATTTTTTAACAACCGGTTCTCTGCCCTAATGACTGGCTGGCTGGGCATGGCCAGGGGCATGGCCAGGGTATGTGACAGCATTCAGTCTCCTGCAGCCCTCTGCCAGTCAAAACAGGGTGTGGGGGTTAATTATAAAATGTGGGCTTTGCTTTGTGACATTCAGATCCAGTGAGCAAGAGGTGTGAGCTGCACAGAAAATACAGTTTTGTTTGATTATGAAGAAATATCCCCCAAGTCAGATGTACCCTAAATGTAGACTGACTTTTAGCTACCCATCTTCCCAGCAAACAGCAAATTTTGAAGCTCCAGGTAACCACACTTTACATGTTGGAGGTTCCTACAGGAATGGTAGGAAAGACTATTTTAAAGAACATTTGAGGGAGGGGTTCAGAGAATAAGCCTTCTCTGCCGGAGGCTGTAGAGACCTGGCACCAATCAAAACATGGTTTGTGAAGCAACTGATCAACCCTGGACATGGGTAATCCACTAGTATATGACAATAAGAGCAAACTCCACTCCCTTCCAGCACTGATGATGTTACCTGCTTTGGTAATGAAACGTCTTCAAGAAAACCACCAAGCTCAGAGAGCACCAAGGACCCCCCACAGTTCAACCCTGAGCTCCAAATATTCTGTTCTATCGATAAACACTTTTTGGTTAGAGAGACTCAGAGCCTGCCTTATACAAGGTGGCTCCCAGTAGATTTCATTCTATACCAAGGAAGCCATATTGTGTTTTTGCTGTCTGGTTTTCAAAAGGCTTGTGTGTGTCATCGGTTAGAACTCTATATTTCTCTCTTTTTACTTGTCAGCATTATTCCTAGAGGGGATTGCTACTTTAGTTTGTTGCAGTGAAAACTTCCAACGGTATACCATTCCGCAAACAATTGAATTGAATTGAATTGAATTTTATTATTTGTATGCCACCCTTCTCCGGGAGGGACTCAGGGCGGCGAACAACTCAAAAGGGGAAAAGGGGAACATAGAACAGAATACAGATAATTAAAATAAGCAAGAATCACGCAACCACACAAGTCGAGAGGGGAGGGGAACTCATCAACCCCAGGCCTGCCGGCAAAGCCAGGTTTTGACGGCTTTTCGGAAGGCCTGGAGAGAGGTGAGGGTCTGAATCCCTGCGGGGAGTTCGTTCCAAAGGGCCGGAGCTGCCACAGAGAAGGCCCTCCCCCGGGTAGTAGCCAGGTGGCATTGGCTAGTAGACGGAACCCGGAGGAGGTCAACCCTGTGTAATCTAATGGGTCTTTGGGAGGTAATTGGCAGCAGGCGGTCTCTCAAGTAACTACAACAAACCTCTTGGCTGTTTTAGTTAAGATCAGGGAGCATTTTAAAGACATTTTTTGTCTGCATATTCCAAATGTTTTTAATACATAATTCCTCTTAAGACACTGTCCTGGTCCTTCCTGTTTACTGCTCAGCAAAGAAAGACTGTGGATTAGACAAGAGATGTGTTTAATGTTCATCCACCATTACTTTGATGCTGCTTCCCACAGCTCTTTTCCCACTAGTAGTAATCTGGGAGCCAGGGTGATTTTACCCAGTGGTCTCCAACCTTGGCAACTTTAAGACCTGTGGACTTCAACTCCCAGAGTTCCTTTGCTGGCTGAGGAACACTGGGAGTTGAAGTCCACAAGTCTTAAAGTTGCCAAGGTTGGAGACCACTGATTTTACCCATCATTTCTTCACATCTGATCATCCTTTGCTAGTTTTGCAGCCGAAGAGAGCAGACAAGATCAGCTGAAATACATCAAAAGCATGTTGTTTCAGGCATGAAGGGTCTAAACATGACACAAAATCAAGCAGGCTGCCTTAAGGCGGCAGATTCTAAGTAGCATGGAAAGGCAACAAATCATTTGTTATTTAATTTGTTTGTATTGGATTTTTATTACTAGGCCTGGGGAGAGGTTTTTTTTTTTTTTAGATTGATGCCTTGGCTATGGGGGCATTATCTTCCTTGAGAAGGTTGCCTCCATCAGCACAAAATCTGGGCCAGCCTTAAAGAGGTAGGATTCTTATAATTAATTTCAAAATCTTATTCATTTAGAAAATCAATATTCTAACTTCCCCTTTTCTGTATATTTATTTTATGTCTTAAACCTATCTTTAAAAACTCCTTTCACTAAGAATTCAAGGAACCTCACTTGATGCATATTGTAAAACCTGCCGGTCCAAAGGTTCCTTATAGTTGATACGTTCTTAAAAAGCAATTTCCAAAAGTGATTAAGAAATGAGACTTGGCCACCCAGAAACCACTGTCTGGAATCTCGACACAATGCCCTATTTGCTCCTTCGGTGATGACTGACTTAACATGAATCTTCATCAGAAGTCCCAAAAGTGAGTGAAAATATTACGATGGATTTATTAAATTAACAGATTTGATTAGCGTGGCATCAACCGACGTGTGCAATAGTTGATTGACCTTAAAATTTTCCATTCGTTGTACCAAACGTTGGTGGATCGACACTTTTTGAGAGTTATTCCAAGACTAAATGAAGTGAATCTGATTCTACACAATGCCTAAAACATCTTCGTATTGCCCAGATATTAGAGAGCATACAGCACTGGTGTGCCTCTTTCTGATATGTAGGTTTCCTCCTTTGATTCACAAGATTGATTGCATTCTCCATAATTGTCAGTAGTGTATTGATTGGGAAAGGCAGTGGACAGGCGCACAGCTTCTGCTTTTGTAGTTATGGCTGGCTGTACGCTTTCCCTGCCTCTGAAGCTCTCCAAATGTGGAGCTTCCTATTAAGATGGCCTTTATTTTTCTTGTCATCTTCAACCTAAGCAGTTTTCTGCTACAGCTTTGGATCTGTTGCCCTTTGACCTTTCTTTCCGTTACTGAACCAGGGGCCTAGAGCAGAGGTGGTATTCAGCAGGTTCTGACCAGTTCTGGAGAACCGGTAGCGGAAATTTTGAATAGTTTGGAGAACCGGTAAATACCACCTCTGGCCCCACCGCCATCTATTCTCTGCCTCCCGAGGCCCAACTTATCGGGTGGGAATGGAGATTTTGCAGTATTAAAGTATTTTAAAGTATTTATTAGTTTTGTATGCCACCCGCTCTCGGAGGACTCCGGGCGGCTTACAATAAAAAGGGAGGGGGGAACATATAAGACAATACAACAATTTAAAAGTACAGCAACATTCATAACTTTAAAGTGGGGCTGGATACTTCAACAGCCCCAGGCCTGCCGGAACAGCCAGGTCTTAATAGCTTTACGGAAGGCCGGAAGGGTAGTAAGGGTCCGGATCTCAATGGGGAGCTCGTTCCAGAGGGCCGGAGCTGCAACAGAGAAGGCCCTCCCCCGGGGGGTGGCCAGCCGACATTGGCTGGCAGATGGAATCCGGAGAAGGCCTAGTCTGTGCGATCTAATCGGTCTTTGGGAGGTAATTGGCAGGAGGCAGTCTCTCAAGGATATCCTTCCCTTGCCACGCCCACCAAGCCACTCCCACAGAAATGCTAGTAAAACTTTTTGAATCCCACTATTGGCTTAGAGGTCAACTCTATATGCTGCTTCAAACTCCCTGAAAGTATACTAGCTGGGAAAAAAGAACGTTGAACAAGGGTAAAAGTAGAACGTGATCAACTGCTGGGTTATACACTCTGGTGGATTAAATTAGGTAGAGCAGGGATGGCTAACCTTTTTGTAAAGGTGTGCCAAAATTGTGCAAAGCGCCCACAACATCCGATTGGCCCATGGAGCCTGTTTTTCACCCTCTGCAGGCTCTGGAGGCTTTGCTAAAGCCTGGGGAAGGTGAAAACGGCCTGTCGAGACTGCTTCGCTTATTAACCAAGAAAGAAACCACTCAACTCCATTTTGCAGAATTAAGAGTACTTTTACTGATTATAAGTAAATAGAAGCTAAGCAAAGCTGGATCTGAGCAAAAGCGCGCGAAAGCATTAGATATCAATACATGACCCATTCCCCTCCCCTTGGTAACCCCAGCCCATAGTCCAATCCTCCTCCAATAGAGGAGCCGAGGTGGCGCAGTGGGTGGAGTGCAGCACTGCAGGCCACTTCAGCTGACTGCTATCTGCAGTTCGGCGGTTCAAATCTCACCGGCTCAAGGTTGACTCAGCCTTCCATCCTTCTGAGGTGGGTGAAATGAGGACCCAGATTGTGGGGGCGATATGCTGACTCTGTAAACTGCTTAGAGAGGGCTGAAAGCCCTATGAAGCGGTATATAAGTCTAACTGCTATTGCTATCTCCACAGCTGTCAGGTGGGAGACATCTTCAAAAATCATCATCAGGTTGGTATGCAGGACAGTTGGCCTTGGCGGGAAAATCCCTCCTTGCCACATGCACAGTAGATGGTGAGAACAGCTCCCAATTAACAGTCCTCCTGTACAGATTCATTCCCACACCCAAATACCATGCCCTCCCTCCCCGTTTCAATGGCAGCCGAAAAGCAAGCAGCAAAACAGAGGCTGGCATGGTCTCTCCCAGCCCTCCGGAAGGCTGAAAATCAGCTGGCTGGCACGCACATGCGCGCCAGAGCTGAAGGCTGGTGTGCCAGCAAATATGGCTCTGCATGCCACAGGTTCGCCATCACAGAGGTAGAGAAACCTCACCAGAAAGGTAGGGTTGGTGCAGCTTTAAGGATGAAAAGAAGACAAATGGTAGATACACCAGAATTGAATGGAGAAGATACGAGGGAGTGGGAGAACAAGGAATATGTTAAAATTTTAATATAACTCTGGGGCAGTTTATTATGTGCAATTCTCATGAATGACCTATTATATCAGTCCTGCACAGTTAGGGACTTACCCATCTTAAACCCAGCCATTATATATGCAGCAGAGACTAGATAAGCACTGTGGTTTTATTGCTTCTAAGGATTTCCAGGAATAGAACGTTGTCAGATATTTCACAGATACAGAGTGGTGGATAGTATTTGAAGTTCAGAAGGTACAAGATGTACTCTCTTGCTTTTATTATAAGGGAATTGTTAGGTGTAATGATTCTGGCTGCCTTCCTTCTCTATTTTACATACTCTCCCAAGATTGCATTCTAGCATTAGAAACCGAAGTATACAACTATCAAATCCATTTTTAAACTTCAATAATATTTACCCCTTGTAAATATTTTTAAAGCCGCTTTTTCAACTTGGTACATTCCAAACAGTGGTGGGTTTCAAAAAATCTTTGGAACCTCTTCTGTAGGTGTGGCCTGCTTTCCGGGTCCACTGGTGGAACCTCTTCTAACCGGTTCGGTAGATTTGACGAACCGGTTCTACCGAATAGGTGCGAATTGGTAGGAACCCACCTCTTGATTCCAAATATACTGGAGTGCAATTCTCAAATAATCCTCTTCCCAGGAAGTCCAAATCTAACAAATCTATAGAGTACCATGTTGATTAACTCTTTTCCGTTCAGTTTCGTGTTTATAATGATTAATTAACTAATGGGGTTCTTATGGTTTGATATTTCGTAGATAATCACTTTAAATAATACATAGAAGAAGATCTCTTTAGATTTTGATAAACAACAATCAACCTTTAGATTTTACCTTTTGGTTTGGGGGAAGGCTAGTACTTTTAGAATGTTTTCTAGAATATATTTTGCATGGAATTCCATATAATAGAAGAGCATATTTGTAGTTTGGGGTTATACTGTGGAGTCCTTGGCATTCTCTGAGTCTGGTTCTTTTCTTCCAGATGTTTCATTACCAAGCTCCGTAATATTACCAAGCTAGCCTTTGTCAACAGTGGAGCTCAGCTAACATCTGGTCCAACTGTCTTGGCTCTTGGGGGATCAATAAGGTCTTTAATGACTTGCAAAAGGCTAGCAGGGTTGGTGCCATTCAAATCTCTGATGGGATGCTGTTTCATAGGGTAGACAGGCATTATCACTGAAGAAGGCATGACTCCAGGGGTTTCTCGGCATGCTGCAGAACCCAGCAATTAAAAAGTGTGAGCTGGTAGGGACTAGATATCCTCCCCTTAGAGCAGGCCTGTCAAAGATGCCGAGGTGGCGCAGTGGTTAGAGTGCAGTACTGCAGGCCACTTCAGCTGACTGTTATCTGCAGTTCAGCGGTTCAAATCTCACCGGCTCAGGGTTGACTCAGCCTTCCATCCTTCCAAGGTGGGTGAAATGAGGACCCAGACTGTGGGGGCGATATGCTGACTCTGTCAACCGCTTAGAGAGGGTTGAAAGCCCTATGAAGCGGTATATAAGTCTAACTTATAAATTGGTGCCCGGTGGGCAGTGATGGGATTCAGCCGGTTCGCACCTATTCAGGAGAACCGGTTCGTAACTTTCTAAGCCATTCGGAGAACCGGTTGTTGGAAGAAATCTTATTTTTTTCCCCACTTTACAGGGCTAATCGTGTAAGGAAGGCAGGAAGGAAAACTTCTGGTGTTGTTTCTAGCCTAATCTTTATTGCCTGCTTACAGAAACTGCCTCTCTGGTTAACCCGTATTGCATTGTAACAGTGAAGGCCAAGCACCCACCGACCTGAGTGACCTTGAGTTGGCCACACCCACCCAGTCACATGACCACCAAGCCCCACCTACCCTGCTGGTCATTAGGGCAGAGAACCGGTTATTAAATTATTTGAATCCCACCACTGCCCGTGGGTCTAATACAGCCTGCCCAGGCCACACCCACCCAACTTCACAAAGGCAAAAAATATGTCATGATACAGCCCACAATGTGATGTTTGACAACCCTGTTTTAGAGATTAGAATGGCCCCATCCCTGTTAGCCTTTCGTAAGGCTCTAAAAACTTGGCTGTGATCCCGATCTTGAGGCTCTGAATGTATGAAGGGTCCTGCTCAGTGGTGGGATTCAGCCAGTTTGCACCTATTCGGGAGAACCGGTTGGTAACTTTCTAAGCAGTTGGGAGAACCGGTTGTTGGAAGAAATCTCCTTTTGTTTTTTCCCCACTTTACAGGGCTAATCCTGTAAGGAAGGCAGGAAGGAAACATTCTGGTGTTGTTTCTAGCCTAATCTTTATTGCCCTGCTTACAGAAACTGCCTCTCCGGTTAACCCTTATTACATTGCAACAGCTAAGGCAAAGTGCCCATCAACCTGAGTAATGTTGAGTTGGCCACACCCACATGGTCACATGGCCACTAAACCCCACCTACCCACCTGGTCATTAGGACAAAGAACCAGTTGTTAAATTATTTGAATCCCACCACTGGTCCTGTTTCATAGCTTTATTGTTACTGGCTAAGTATCTTGACTGCTATGTGTATTTCTTTTAGATTTTCAAATTTTAAAAATTTTTGCTTTTAAAAAAATGTTGCTTCAATTGCAGTATATATTATTTTTAATTGTATGCATCACAGAGTGATTGATTGAAATGGGCAGCTATAGAAAAATAAATCTTATCTCAAAGTTGAGATAATATGTGAAATACCCGCGGGTCGCTCATGAGGCCAATGTTGAGAAAAGACACGGACACGAGCTCTCTCGGGATGAGGCGACCCAGATTGAAGTCTAGGAGCCCCTTTTATTGAGATAGGACAAAGGCAGGAGGAGCAATCAGCATGTGATTTAAGACAGCCTGTCAAAACTACAATTGCTAATCTACTGCTCAGGGAAGTTCTGTCTATATATGGTCAAATCCTGGGCGTCGTTGGGTAAGGCACATCTAGAGTGAACTATCAGGATGTTACGTTATGAACTATCAGGATGTTATGGAGTTTGTTTTTTCCTGTGTGGTTCAGCATGGCTCTGCATGCCCTGTTATGCACTGGGCCATGGGTGACCGCCACATCTATACAAGGAGTTATATGACAACAATAATATATGAAATAACTTATTTACAAATGCAACACATATTTGGCTCTGTACAGAGTCATTTTACATTTGGCATTCCTCATTACATGCATAAAACATCACTGCTCCGCAAGCTGTACTGACTTTCAGTAGGCTTTCGGGTGCAAATCAAACTCTGGTCATTACCTATAAAGGCCTTCATGGCATAGAGCCAAGCTACTTGTGCAACCAGACCTACTAGAGAAGTCATGCTCTGGGTCCTTCTGTTAAACAATGTCATCTTGTTTGTTCATTCATTCATTCATTCACTTGTTCAGATTTTCAGATGATCATATTCTTTTAAATATATAGCTGTTGTAAGGAATTTGCACCTAGGCAAATAATTCTCTGTCCTACTTATACCTAAAAGGCTTATTCTTCACTAGTAGAAAGGTAGTTATATGGCTCCAGTTTACAGAGTTGACATTATTACCACTTACGAACTTACATTCATAGATTCATTATAATGAGATATGACTACCATTCATTGAAATGCTCCTGCAGAACCTAAATGCTGTTTCCGTAAATATATGTCTTAGATTTTAAGTGCTCTTTGATACTTTTGTGCATTTATTATTCTTTCTCTTTTTGGTGTTCAATGAAAGTAATTTAACAATGATGTTAATAATAATTGATTATGCTTTTAAATTATTCCAGAATGAAGGTTATTTTAGTGATTCTAGATACTTATTATTACATGAATATAAAACAAAATAACAGTTATATATCACCTCCAAAGAGTTGCACATGCCGTTTGCTTTTAATCTGCTTGAAATATGCAATCAATGGAAATTTTTCTTGCACAATTTTCTGTGTTGTTATACATAAGGCCTCTTTACTCCAGTTCTGGTAAACGTGTCTTTAAATGAGAAAGTTATAACTACATGGATATTCTTTATAACCTTTGAGTTCGAAAGCTTTCCTCACATTTTTTGGTCTTTTCTTTCTGTCCACTAAAGCATAACGACTTTTCTAAATCTTTAAAGAGTTTGAGAGATACTGTGAATGGTCCAGTGGTTAGGCTCAATTCCAGCCTTGTTACCTAGTCTTAAAAATGATAATCCTAGGAAAGATTGCATAGGCCCGAAAAGTTTTATCACATTTCTCCCAAAATAGCAAAAGGGATCTAATTTTGAAGATCTTTCTGAAATGAGATCACTACATGTCTCTTACGAGTTATGTTTTATGTGTTGGGCAATTATAACTCATTGAAAGGGATCAGCATATACAAGATTCCCAGAATGTAGTGTATTGCAGTGTTTTTCTCAGGAGTTAAGGGCGGAAATTTTACAAAGGGGGCAATAAGAAAATGGGGGGGGGGAAATAATGAGTATGTATGTATGTATGTATATATGTATGTATGTATGTAATGGTAAAGGTTCCCCTCACACATATGTGCTAGTTGTTCCCAACTCTAGGGGTGGTGTTCATCTCCGTTTCAAAGCCGAAGAGCCAGCACTGTCCAAAGACGTCTCTGTGGTCATGTGACCAGCATGAGTAAATGCTGAAGGCGACAGCGTGCTGTTACTTTCCCACCAATGGTGGTCCCTGTTTTGTACTTACATTTTTACATGCTTTCAAACTGCTAGGTTGACAGAATCTGGGACAAGTAATGGGACTCTGTTATGCTGCACTAGGGATTCGAACCACTGAACCGCCGACTTTTCTGATCGACAAGCTCAGCATCTTAGCCACTGAACCACTACGTCCCTTTATACATATACATCTTTAAAAAGTAAAGTGCAAATACAGGTGAAACTCAAAAAATTAGAATATCGTGCAATTTGTTTTAGTAATGCAATTTAAAAGGTGAAACTAATATATGAGATACTCATTACATGCAAAGCAAGATAGTTCAAGCCATGATTTGTCATAATTGTGATAATTATGGCTTACAGCTCATGAAAACCCCAAATCCACAATCTCAGAAAATTAGAATATTGTGAAAAAGCAGTTTATAGATTCAGAATATTTTCCCCAACAATCTGGCTCCTCATTTTACCGACCTCAGAAGGATGGAAGGCTGAGTCAATCTTGAGCTGATCAGAATTGAACTGCTGGCAGCAGCATAGCCAGCCTGCAATACTGCACTGTGACACATGGCTCTTTTTTAATTTAAGGAAATGATGAGCACAGGTGAGCGGACCTAAATAGCAGCAGTGCCAATATATTTACCCACCAATGTTTTAAGACATAATGTAGATATGCATTATGTTTTATATTGTAACCATGTTCTGCTATTAGAGAAATTTGTTAAATGGTGTATGGAGGGAAAATAAAGCCCGACTTTGGAGAATCATTCCAATGTTTTACAAAGCAGATCCTCTCCGTCACACACGTGTCAACTGGGTAGAATGGTTTTTGGATTATGGATTTGAGAAATCCTGGGGTAATCTTCTTTTATATTTCTGTCTAGTAAGATCTAAAATTGACTGGTGAAGTGCACTATTACATGGGTTTCAGTGGTGGGTTTCAAAAATTGTTTGAACCTACTCTGTGGGTGTGGCCTCCTTTGTGGGAGTGGCTTGCCGCCCATGTGACTGGATGGGAGTGGCTTGCCGCCCATGTGACCAGATATGAAGATGCCGACGACACTTGTCAGAACCACCTTAACTTACCTCACACACAGCACTGGCATGCATAAGAATATGATGTAAACTTGTTTTTTAAAAGGCATCTTTGGTTTGCGTTAAAACAACTTCAACACACGCAATGTTCTGATTGCACCACAAACGCAGTAGTCATCCTTACCTTTCACAGAGGCACTGAGTTTTATAAATAGGAGCATAATAGTGTAGAATAATCATATCCAAGGACCAGTGGTGGGTTTCAAAAAAGTTTGGAACCTCTTCTGTAGGTGTGGCCTGCTTTCCAGGTCCACTGGTGGAACCTCTTCTAACCGGTTCGGTAGATTTGATGAACCGGTTCTACCGAATAGGTGCGAATTGGTAGGAACCCACCTCTGAGTAACATCTAAGATTGACTGGTGAAGTGCACTATTACATGGGTTTGCTTTTAGAGATTGTTGAAAATCGGTAGTTTGTGTTAAAAATTGTAGAATATAAACAGTAATTTCTTTTTTAGAAAATTAGTTTTTGTATTTGGAGGTCTGGATATCAATGTTATTTCTTAGTGCTGGCACTTAAGTGCTTTCACCTTGTGCCAACATTTCTATTTTGCTGGGAAAGAGGTATCTTATTGTCTTCTTGTGCAGTCCTATTCGAGAACATCACATGCAAGAAGGCTGTTTTTGCTAGAAAGCTGTTCCCTCCCAGTCCTCCATGTGTTTCATTCTCATATTTCAGGCATATGGATCAAGCGGGACAGCTCCACCAAACTTCTTTTTTTAAAAAAATAATGTAAATCCCAGAACATAGCATGATTGCCTAACATTAGTACTGCACAAATCCAACCACATTCATTGTTAGCAGGAAATTGTTTCTGCCTCTTTTACTCACTTAGCTACATTTGCATAATGAATATCTTTCCAAAGGATCAGATTTTTTTTCATTTCAATTTTCAATCGAAGGCAAGAAGATGACAAACATTTTAAACAACAGTAATAATTTTTCTGGTTGCTTACATTAGCTGTTTCCCCATAAACATCATTTGAAGGGATGATCTCAGATAATGCAGTTCATACCCATTGGGGCTAATTATCATGCCTTAAGTTATTGATGTGTTTAGAGAAGAATTGGCTTTATAGTCGCAGCCTCTTTCACCTAAAACTCTTATGCAGACATTAAATATTTCACAAGTTCCTATGTGACTTATACAAGTTTCTACATTATGAACTGATGCTTTAAACAGAGGTTAATCAAATGAATGTAATTGCTCGTTAGCTTTGGTGAGGACACAGTACTTTAAAAAGATACTCATAATATAATTATAGTATATGTTGGCTCCAGTTTAAGAAGCCAAAGTAGAACTATGGCAAATATAAATTTAATCCAAGCTTCCCAAATGTAATTAGAAGTTTGCACATCCCCACTAGTATAAATTATGGCTTGTTCACTGCAGATGCTGGTTTTTGATTTATAAATATAGATAAAGGACTCAAACCCAGATTTATGCTATGTTGCAGACCATAGCTAAGGAAAATGACATATTTATCTAGGCCTTGGTGAATTGCTTTTTAATACCAAAATAAGAGGCTTGTTTTATGTTAATTACAGAATCTTCAGTGCACTGAAAATAAAGTTTTACTCTACTTTGTTTAGTGCAGATTAAAAAGAAAAAAAAGAAGAATAAAGAAAATGTATAAAGAAATGACTACCTCCTTTTCCCAAGTGCAAATAATTTTAACAACTTGTCACTTTCTCTTAAAGTACAGTAAATGATCCTTTTCTCCCATATCTGTGCATCTAATTCAGATTTTTCCATATTGTTCATAGACTGTCATTTTTAAAACTACTTTAGATCTCTCTCATTCTTACCCAGTAAAACTTACTATTTTCTTTAACATTTGAATACAGTCTATTTATAATGGCAGAGACTTTTAAGATTAAAAGATTTTCCTTCATTCTACTTAATACCGCATTTTTTTCAGAGAATAAGACGCACCGGAGTATAAGACACACCAAGATTTTGAAGAGGCAAATTTGAAAAAAAAGTTTTTGCACCCTGCAGACCTCCCCAAAACTGCTCCATTTTTTTGGTCAAAAAAAGGGCATGCATAGCCTTTAGGAGGCTTATAGAATGCTCCTGGGGGTTGGGGGGGGGAGGCAAAAACTAGCAAAAAAACAACCCGCTTTTTGCTCATTTCTGCCCTCCCCAGCCCTCCAGAGCACTCTGGAAGCCTCCTAAAGGCTATGCATGGCCATTTGTGCAGAGGGGGCAGGTTTTTGGGAGGCCACAAATGCTGTGTTCAATGTATAAGACGTACCCAGATTTTCACCCTCTTTTTTGAGGGAAAAAGGTGCGTCTTATACTCCGAAAAATACGGTAAATCAAATTTATGTCCTCTTTAATTATAATCTTCCTTATAGTTCCCTCTAGTGTCCATCTTTCAAATTCTCATCTTATAATGTTTTCTTTTAAGTATTCAAAACAACAGCATTTCCCAATAGGTAGGATTCTTATAATTAATTTCAAAATCTTATTTAGAAAATCAATATTCTAACTTCCCCTTTTCTGTATATTTATTTTATGTCTTTCTTAAACCTATCTTTAAAACTCCTTTCACTAAGAATTCAAGGAACCTTACTCGTTGCATATTGTAAAACCTGCCAGTCCAAAGGTTCCTTATAGTTGATACGTTCTTAAAAAGCAATTTCCAAAAGTGATTAAGAAATGAGACTTAGCCACCCAGAAACCACTGTCTGGAATCTCGACACAATGCCATATTTGCTCCTTTGGTGATGACTGACTTAACATGAATCTTCATCAGAAGTCCCAAAAGTGAGTGAAAATATTACGATGGATTTATTAAATTAACAGATTTGATTAGTGTGGCATCAACCAACGTGTGCAATAGTTGGTTGACCTTAAAATTTTCCATTCATTGTACCAAACATTGGTGGATCAACACTTTTTGAGAGTTATTCCAAGACTAAATGAAGTGAATCTGATTCTACACAATGCCTAAAACATCTTCGTATTGCCCAGATATTTCCATTGAAATTTTCCTCTGAACAGTTGTCTTTTCTAAACCGTTCCATGTATTTAAGAAGAGCAAGAACATAGTATCATATAAGGTAATCCAATTATTCTTCTCAATAGCCTACTTTTGCCTTGGGGAGATAAGAGGGAAAGGTTCTATGTCTATGGCTGAATGGACAAATTTTATTCTAAACGGAAGGAAGGAGGGGAAAAAAAATAGTGTTCAGCTTGAAAGAATTCCTTAAATCAAGCAGCTCAAACACTGCTTTAAAAAACAACAACAGTACACTAGTCATCACATTTTCAGAACAAAAGCTTTCTTACATGGAATGCAGAATGCAGTGAAAGTTCATAAGATATGCCTCATCATGCAGAATCACAAGAGGAAACAGGAACAGTTTCTTCTAGGTCAATCAGTTCCTTGGCAGACAGACAGACAGACAGACATGCAACAACATAAATCTACTTTCAGACCTATAGCAGCTGCATGGATGAACATGTAATTAAATATTTTCTACATATGAGGAGCATTCTGTGGCTTAGTAATAAAACCTGTCTTCTTGTGACAGGTTCTTTTCTCGTGTTTTTAACTGTTAGCTGGCCGGGGTTCTATTGTGTAAGAGACGCAAACATTTAAATCTCTTACATAAATAAATTCGTATTATTGCCCATATTCAAATGAGTCAACAGAGAAGTCATCTGTTGGTTATTAATTTTGGCAGGTGGCAAGATGTTCTGTATATACTCACGCGTAAGGCCATCTGTAGATTAGCCAACTCTTGAAATTTAACCTTAATACCATGAAATACTACACAGATTTTCCTGTGACTGATTGTAGAGTTGGTAGAGTGAATATTGTTAGTAAAGAGCCGAGGTGGCACAGTGGTTAGAGTGCTGTACTGCAGCCACTTCAGCTGACTGTTATCTGCAGTTCAGCGGTTCAAATCTTACCGGCTTAGGGTTGACTCAGCCTTCCATCCTTCCGAAGTGGGTGAAATGAGGACCCAGACTGTGGAGGCGATATTCTGACTCTGTAAACTGCTTAGAGAGGGCTGAAAGCCCTATGAAGCGGTATATAAGTCTAACTGCTATTGCTGTTGCTAGTAAAGGAGAGGACTGCCAGGAATAGCAATTTGAAAAAAAAAACCTAAAAGAATACAAAGGAAATATGAAACTACAAGTGATAGCCTTAGATATCAGGGAGTTTCTTAAGGATGAGTGAACTTTACTCTAAACAGACTTTGTTAGATGCACATACTCTCATTTCCGGAGCAGATTCAAGGAGTTCAAAACTGTTTTTCAAAGTGATGAATCATAACTAAGCTTTACTGAAGGGAGCTAGTTTCTCCACATGGTTTGAATTAAATATAATTTAGCTAACACACTAAAATGTAATACCAAGAATAGCAATGTTAAAAATCGAAAAGAATACAAAGGTAATATGGAAATACAAGAGATAGCCTTAGATAACATGTACCATATTTTTTCGGAGTATAAGATGCACCAGAGTATAAGACTCACCAAGGTTTTGAAGAGGCAAATTAAAAAGTAGGTAGGTAGATAGAGGGATAGAAAGAGAGAGAGAAAGAGAGAGAGAGAGAGAGAGAGAGAGAGAAATACAGTAGGTAGGGAAGGAGTGTGTGTGTGTGTGCAGGTAGGTAGGTAGAGGGATAGAGAAATAGAAAGAGAGAGAAATATAGAAGATAGGTAGGGAGAGAGAGTAGGTAGGTTGGTAGGTAGGTAGAGGGATAGAGAAACAAATAGAGGGAGAGAAATACAGTAGATAGGTAGGAAGAGAGAGAGAGTAGGTAGGTAGATAGAGGGATAGAGAGAGAGAAATACAATAGGTAGGTAAGTAGGTAAAGAGAGAGAGAGTAGGTAGATAGATAGGTAGGTAGATGTTTCCAGGTGTATTTGTCCATGTGCTAGAGAAGGAAATCACTGACAATCTGCAGCACCTAAGACTTTGTTTCTGCTGGCCCAGCACTTGATCAATGTATTTCTCATCAATCAGTTAAAGAGCTTTACAAAAGGGGAAAAAAGTTTTTGCACTCTGCAAACCTCCCCAAAATGGCCCATTTTTCATGAGTGATGTCAAGCTGGCCACACCCGCCTTGGCCCCCTGAGGTCAAACACAACTCTGATCCGGCCCTCAGTGAAATTGAGTTTGACACCCCTGTGCTAGAAGGAAAGGGAATAACGCCAGAGTCCAGGTTTCCCCAAACTCCACAGAATGCAATCCTACTGAATCTACTGTATGATTCCTATTTGGAAAAAAACTTGGCATTTGTTCTAAGGAGATGCTAGTAAATCCTTTCAAACACGGATACCACTCACGGAGACCATCCATTGTATTTCAGTCTGGAGTTGACAGTCTTTATTCTTTAACGTTACAGTTTTGGCTTAGTCTAAAACTGATATGTTGCACTACTGGTAAGCATAATAGCAAGAGATTCAGTATCATAAAATGGTTGTGACAAGCTGTAGGGAGAAGAAATTAAAAAAAAGTTGATGAATGGGAAAAAGATGTTAACGTCTATTGAGATAATATCTCTAAATTTCACTGATCTTTGTGCAAGGCATAGAAGATTGAAGTGATCACAGTGGTAATAGTTTTAATATAGCGTTTATAAGGGGGATTTTTTTTTCTATAGCACCTGTACAAGTATGTCTAAGCCAACAATAGGCATAAAATTTTAGGATTATTACAAGATAAAATAAAAAGAGAAACCTCACATTTGCATCTTTTTTTCAAATATACCTTTTTATTTTCCATTTTCATAATATACAATCACATGTACACTATTACATAGCCAATATCCTATTGTATTAAGTAGTAATTACATCAGTTCCTCTTGCCATCAACGCCCAGAAAGATAAAAACCCATTATTAGCTCTTCTGCTCTCCATACACTTCTTTCTTCTACCTCTCTCCTACCTCCTTTCTTCCCTCCATCATCCTTTCCTACTCTACTTCCCCTTCCTTTCTCCTTCTCCTCTCTCTTCATTCCACTCCTCCTTATCCTCCTCATCTTCCCCCCTTACCCTCTCTCCTATCCCTCTCTTCCCATCTTCCTTCTCTCTTCTGTTTCCCACTCTTCCTCTCATTGGTGTATTTCCGCTTCTGAGCAAAACATTTGCATCTTAAACAATATAGTACCCAATATTTTTTGTAATCTGCATGTTTTCTAACGTGATGCAAAAGGAATTCACGAGTCATGTCTTGCTGGAATTAAGAGTGTTTTAGCCACATACTTTTGGCTATTTATATGGATGATAAATGCCTCCATTATCTTCATGGGCATGGTTTAAGATTTTATCTGACTGCATTCATATTACATTCATTATTTTCAATATTATAGCCTAGGTAGGTGGTCCATTCCAATGCTGTGTATATTCTGCGAAAATCAAATGAACAACGAATTAGGCAAATATTCATCTTACATAACAAGAAACGAGGCTGGAGGGAAGGAAGTTGAGTTCTTTTTAGCTTTTAGTGGTAGTGTTCCCTTCATATGCACTTTTACGTAAAACCTGATTATCAGTTGCCCAGGCTTATTAAGGGCTTGTTATGGGTGGTTCTGAAGGATGCCTTCCATTTGTAATCCTCCTACGTTCTTATGTAAGGTACATCAAAGCAAAAATAAATATACCCAGGAGGTATATTTAAGTTAGTTTTGTACCACAGTGTGTCATGGTTGAAGGCCCTGAACAAGTGTTTTGTGGAGACTCTGGAACCAACACAACCTCTTCCCCTCAAGAGCAACCTTGCTTGTTTTCGGTTATCAGAAATGCTTCATGTGAGAATGGTTTTCTCCTTTCATTTTCTAACCCCATCACTCTTTTTCCCATTCATTTCTGGATGTGAAGTGAGAGTTGATGGTGTCAACCAGAGGTGGGTTCCTACCAGTTCGCACCTATTCGGTAGAACCGGTTCGTCAAATCTACCGAACCGGTTAGAAGAGGTTCCACCAGTGGACCCGGAAAGCAGGCCACACCTACAGAAGACGTTCCAAACTTTTTTGAAACCCACCACTGGTCCTTGGATATGATTATTCTACACTATCATGCTCCTATTTATAAAACTCAGTGCCTCTCTGAAAGGTAAGGATGACTACTGCGTTTGTGGTGCAATCAGAACATTGCGTGTGTTGAAGTTGTTTTAACGCAAACCAAAGATGCCTTTAAAAAAAACAAGTTTACATCCTATTCTTATGCATGCCAGTGCTGTGCGTGAGGTAATTTAAGGTGGTTCTGACAAGTGTCGTCGGCATCTTCATATCCGGTCACATGGGTGGCAAGCCACTCCCATCCAGTCACATGGGCGGCAAGCCACTCCCACAAAGGAGGCCACACCCACAGAGTAGGTTCGAACAATTTTTGAAACCCACCACTGGTGTCAACCTATTATCCAAAGCACCTGAAGGCAGTACAAGAAGCAATGAATGGAAGCAGCCTAGAACTAGGAAGAAGTTTCCTGACAGAAAAATTAATCGGTGGGATAGCTCTCCTTCAGAAGTTCTGGGTTCTCCATCACTGGAAAGTCTTTAATAAGAGATTGGACAACCATTTGTCTGAAATGGAATAGGGTCTCCTGCTTCAGCAGGGAGTTAGACTAGAAGACCTCCAAGGTTCGTTCCAACTCTGTTATTCTGCTATTTTCTCTGTTTTATTTACAGGGCATAGATTAGGCCTCCTCTGAATTCCATCATCTAGCCAGTGTAGACTGGCAACTACCCGGAGGAGAGCCTTCTCGGTGGCTGCTCCGACCCTCTGGAACGAACTCCCCATGGAGATTCGGACCCTCACCACCCTCCAGTCCTTCCGCGCCGCCCTAAAGATCTGGCTGTCCCGACTGGCCTGGGGTTAAGACTCTAACCCCACTCGAATTGTGTGGCTGTTGTGTTTTTTAATATGTTGTATTGTCTGTATGTTGGAAACTTTTTGTCCTCCCCCCTTTTTTGAACTGTGAGCCGCCCTGAGTCCCCCCAGGGAAAAGGGCGGCATACAAATAAAGGGAAAATGAAAAATAAATGAAATGAAGGGCAACTCAGAACCACCTGCAAAAATCAACCTCGGCCTTATTTTCAGATTCAATTTTAGCCCAAATTAACTTTCCTGCTGCACTCATAATTATGTCGCCTTTGATTAATCAGAAGTAGGAACCATGCTTATCCATCCCTGAACCAATTTTCTTTCTACTCATAGGTAGAACGTTACATTTACAGAATGTTATATTTTTAGTAGTTGACTTTTGGGAGGCAACGCTGTGAGGTCTATTCAAAACAACCCTACAATCAACACTTAAAGTTGAAAGGAATTCCTGCATTATCATCCTGCTTAATTCTTCAGCCTATAATGATAGGCTATGTTCTAGTATCAATTCAATTCAATTCAATTCAATTCAATTTAATTTATTAATTCAATTCAATTTATTAAATTTATATGCCGCCCTTTTCCTCCGAAGGGGACTCAGAGCGGCGCACAACTCGAACCGGGGAGGGGAATACAGACAAAAAGATTTAAAAGCAACAAGATAACAATATATAATTTAAAAACTCACAACAGTCATACCATTCGAGACGGGGGCAACAGCTCTTTAGCCCCAGGCCTGTCGGAACAACCAGGTTTTGAGGGCTTTGCGGAAGGCCTGGAGGGTGGTGAGGGTTCGAATCTCCACGGGGAGTTCGTTCCAGAGGGTCGGAGCAGCCACAGAGAAGGCTCTCCTCCGGGTAGTCACCAGTCGACACTGGCCGGCGGATGGGATTCGGAGGAGGCCTAATCTGTGGGATCTAATCGGTCTGGTGGAGGTAATTGGCAGCAGGCGGTCTCTCAAGTACCCAGGTCCAATACCATGAAGGGCTTTATAAGTAACGACTAGCGCCTTGAAGCGTATCCGGAGACCAATAGGCAGCCAGTGCAGCTCGCGGAGGATAGGTGTTACGTGGGTGAACCGAGGTACACCCACAATTGCTCGCGCGGCTGCATTCTGGACTAGCTGAAGTCTCTGAATACTCTTCAAGGGCTGCCCCATGTAGAGCACGTTGCAGTAGTCCAGTCTAAAGGTCACAAGGGCATGAGTGACTGCTGTGAGGGCCTCCCGGTTCAGGTAGGGACGCAACTGGTGCACCAGGCATCAGTGCCAAAACACTAATTTTTTAAAAAAAATGATCTGTAATCTCCTGGGTCAAGTTACTGGGATTTCATTTCTGACCTACCTGGATTGCAGGCATTCTGAATACCCAAAGGGCATGCGTTATGTGGGCAATTTCATCCCTTTCATAAACTCATTTTAAGCCGCAGAAACCAGGCTTTAGTTATTAAAAAACATGTTGCAATCAATATTACAGAGAAACCACTATGAGATTTTTTTTTCCTACTGAATCTTTCTACAAAGAATCTGAGAAAGAAACATAATAAAGAGAGGAGGAAGAAAACGCCATGGTTTTTCAGAAGTGCTTTTTCAATGCTGCAGGAGGCAGGTTAATTTTATTGCAAAGGGCCTGATGTCAAAGTGGAAAAAGCAGTAAGACTATTGTGAGGTCAACCAAACACATCGCCAGGTCCGAATTGCAAAAAAAATTGGCATTATATGGTAGCAAAACAATATAGGAAAACTAGATGTCATTTGGGCTTGGTGCCATATAATTTCCAACATGTACAGTAATTATCAACTGACATGACAAATATACAGTTTCAATTGGAAGAAGGGGATACCATAACTCTCTGGCTGAACTAATAATTCAAAACTTAACAATTATGGCCCTTCGTTACTGGCCCTGTGCAATTCAGTTAGCTGAGCACGGTGTATTTTACACAGTATGTTACTAAAGGATTCTGAACAGAGAGCAATAGGGAGATTTTTAAAATGTTGCATTGTATTTCAGGTACATATATTTTCTCATACTGATTCTTTTTTTAAAAAAAGATTTTTATTAACAAACATGTAAAATACACACACACACAAAAATTAGACGTACGCCACATTTATACAATACAGTGCGAACAGGAACTTCCTGTTCCGAGAGCCGAGGTGGCGCAGTGGTTAGGGTGCAGTACTGCAGACCACTTCAGCTGACTGTTATCTGCACTTCAGCGGTTCAAATCTCACCGGCTCAAGGTTGACTCAGCCTTCCATCCTTCTGAGGTGGGTGAAATGAGGACTCAGACTGTGGGGGCGATATGCTGACTCTGTAAACCGCTTAGAGAGGGCTGAAAGCCCTATGAAGCGGTATATAAGTCTAACTGCTATTGCTATTGCTATTCCTGTTTTTTATATTAGCAATCATCAATCGATATCGCTCACCTTACATTATTTCCCCTTCTATCGTATTTCATCTAGATTTCACCATTCTTAACCCTCTTATTTTACTCATAACTATTATTTTTGAGTGTTGTTATATTCTTTCATTGATTTTTGTTTCTTTCCTCCATCCACCTATACCATTTATCCCATATCTGGTAGAATTCTGATTCTTCCTTTCCCTGGATTTCTTTAGTTAGTTTATCCATTTCGGCACAATCCATAACCTTTCTTATTATTTCATCTTCGCTTGGAGTTAATTTGTTTTTCCATTTCTGGGCAAAGGCAATCCTTGCTGCTGTAAGTATATGTAGTATTAAATATTGGATTTCTTTTTTGTATTTCACCGACATAATTCCTAATAGAAAACCTTCAGGTTTCCATTCTATTTTAACCCCTGTTATTGCCTCCAGCCAATTTTTGATCCTTTTCCAAAAAATTTTTGCCTCCTCACAGGTCCATCATAAATGATAATATGTTCCGTGTATTGATTTGCATTTCCAGCATTTTGGGGAGATATTTGTTGAGATTTTAGCTAACCTTGATGGTGCTCATACTGATTCTTTAGTTATAATAATATATTCTCTTAAACAATGGGAGATAGAGCTGATCTGGGTTTTTTCCAGCCCAATGAAGTCTGCATCTTTTACTTCTTAAAGTACTGAAATTCTGTAGAAAGGAAGAATGGAAGCAAAAGGTATCGTGGCTATTGCACTGCCTGCCTGCATATAATAGAATAACGGAATTGGACAGTTGATACTTAGAATTTTTCCTTGCTCACTTTGTCTGAATATGCATATATAACAAACATGCTAGGGCTTATTTTCAGGGAAACGAGATAATGCTGTGCTGCATTATTAGTGCAATGTTCTAATTTTAATTTTCTACACACACGGTATTACTAAACATTTTCATAGCTTTCTGTAATTTGCCTTGCTGAAGTTCCCTGTGCCTGATTAAAGATCCCTCCAGGCATAACCCTCTTAAAGGAGGAATCTATGAAAGGAAACAGCTTTTAGTACAGTGAATATATGCAGTCACCTTTTCAGGGTTTTGCTTCGTTGGTGATGGACTTTGCTATGTTCTTTTGCCTTCCAAAAGAATTCCAGGAATTCCGTCTACAACGGACTCCCGTGCTGCACAAAGTATCTATAAGGTTACTAGTCTTTCCATTGTGTTCAGAGCAGATCTGCAGCCTCAAAAGTTATGCGTTGGAATTCTACTTTCTTTGTGCATCTGTCTTTCTGCCAATCTTTTAAGTTGCTGTTGTTGAGCAGCGGATTGTTGAGCCTTGTCCAGGAATAGGGACATGCTGAGCTTTGAACAGATTTCCCCCTTTGTGATTTATGATTGTAAATATCAGAACACTTCATTTCACATGAGCACTCAAGAAATTAAAAAGCAATAAGAGGATAGCTTGCAATGAAATAAAACAGGGTAGCATTGTGTAAGGAACAGTCACCTGGAAATGAATGGAAGCAAATTACAGTTATCAATTTAGGTTTCCATAGTCAAAGCTTTCATACAGCTTACAAGTAGTCCTTGATTTATGATTAGTCACTTATTAACCATTCAAAGTTGCAGTGTATCCCCAAAAGATGCTAATGGGCCAGTTCTGAAGTTCTGACAGCCAAACACTCCCCCGTTTCCCAATTATCACATGACCACATTTTCTCGGCAACTGGCCTGCATTTACGCCATTTGAAGCATCACAGTGTTACATAACTGCGATTTATGTCCCCCCCCCCAATAGTGTTGGCCAAGTGATGACCTGCTTTAAGATGGTTGCAAGAGCCGAGGTGGTGCAGTGGTTAGGGTGCAGTACTGCAGGCCACTTCAGCTGACTGTTATCTGCAGTTCAGCAGTTCTAATCTCACCGGCTCAAGGTTGACTCAGCCTTCCATCCTTCCGAGGTGGGTGAAATGAGGACCCAGACTGTGGGGGCGATATGCTGACTCTCTAAACCGCTTAGAGAGGGCTGAAAGCCCTATGAAGCGGTATATAAGTCTAACTACTATTGCTATTGCTAACATAAAACTGTAATTAGCAGGCTCTCTTAAAGTTGTAAATCAAGGACCACCTGTAATCCATATGTTTCTTAAATCTAGAAACCCTAGCTATTGTGCCAGCTTCTGTCATTTTGATCCTTTCTATAGTGGCCTAACTGATGATTAGGAACAACGTACTCCAGAAATTATGCAAAACTAAATGGGGAGCTTCAGCTACCACCTTCAGGACATCAGCCCTAGGGCTGATCTACACCGCAGCAGAATAAGCAGAATGCTGTGACCTTGTATGGCTTAAGAGCTGCCTTATTAGTAAGTTAGATGCCAGGGTCAACAACACCTTGAGGATTATAAGCGGATGCATTAAAACCGTTCTGGCTTGCTGCCTCCTGTTCTGAACCCATGTAGCACTGCCAGCTTTACAAAGGCAAAATGTGAGAGAATACACAAATATTGTGAACAATTCACTCCTACTGGTGGTGTAGGACTTCCTCATTTATCAACCAGAAGACTCAAATGAAGGAAGCGCCCCCCTCCCCCCCATTGGCACTAGCACAGCATCTGCCCAACAACTTTAACATTGATTCCCAATGGAAAGCCGAATGGGTCACTGAATGCCCGAACACAGGAAGACCTATAAATGACCCCACAAAAATGGTGCCAGGCTTTGAACTACCAGGTCAACAATGGACAATCCTGAATAAGATTTGCACCTCGCACTGTGTCGGTCAGGACGCACAGTGAAAAATGGGGCTTAGTATCCTCCCCTCAGTGTGACTGCGGGGTCCCATGTCAAACTGTAGATCATGATGTTTGATATTCATATTTGAGCATAGATCTTTTTAACATTTTTAATTGTGTTTTACTAACGTAGGTGAAATCTTAATATACATATTGGTAGTCTATTTATGATACGCCGTATGCTAAATAAACTAACTGATCAGCTGATAGTTTGATAGCCATTTTGTTTGTATTTCTGATGATATTTTGTTTTAACTGTGAGAACTTTCTACTGTCTAACTCTCCCACTCCCGTACTGTTCAGAGTTTTTTATTTATATTAATCTTTGAGCTAATTTTTGAACTACTCCTTACATGATAACTTACATCTGCTTTATCTACACATGTAAACTAACTTCCCTTCCCCCCCCCGGCAATCATTTTGCTGCCTCTTAGAGGAATAAAATAAGCTAACATACTGTAAATACATATCCTATCTTGATTCATGGTTTAATTCTAGAGTTGACATTTATATTGACAGTAAGTATATATATCTCATGACGTTTGCAGCATGAAGTCATGGGTGTACACTGATTTATAGGTCTCAGATGTGTACTGAATATACATTTCTCTCTCCTAAAAATCAAAACAATAATTTCTAAGGATATGCCATGATTGATCCCAAGTGTAATATGGTGCACATATGAATTTATTTATTTGCAGTTTTCCATAGAGGAAAACAATATCAAAAGCACTTTTTCATTAGTAAAGACTGAGAGGTGGAGGAAATCTTCTCTTTTACTGATGTCATCTGGATAATCATCTCCACAGAAGATATTAATTTAAACAAACAGACAGACAAACAAACAAACAAACAAACAAACAAACAAATAGAAAACAAGTTTGGTCTAGTGGTTAAGGACCATACTAGAAACCTGGAGGCTGCCAGTTCTAGTCCTGACTTAGGCATGAAAGACAGATGGGTGACTGCCTTACAGGGTTGTTGTTGTGGGGAAAATAGGAGGAGGAAGGAGTATTGGGTTCATTTGGCATCTTGAGTTATTTATAAAAAATAATAAAAGACATTATATAAATGAAAGAATAAATAAATATAATAAAATTATCTCCACTGGTAATGTCATTTAGTGATTCTCCTATATCTGATTAAATTATATTTTTGATTAAGTTGCAATCTAGGCTGTACTTTTTATGTGGACAGAGTCTGCTATTGCGAAAAGATTCATAAAATCTAACACGTTGAGGGAGAAAGCCAGACACATTTTTGAGTTTGTGAAGGTTTTACTGAGTAGCCACAGGATTGCTTTTGACTTCATTAATTGTGCAGGAATGAAGCTGTCTTCTAGGACCCTTCAAGTAGTATATAGGCAGAGGTGGGTTCCTACCAGTTCGCACCAGTTCGGTAGAACCAGTTCGTCAAATCTACCGAACCGGTTAGAAGAGGTTCCACCAGTGGACCCGGAAAGCAGGCCACACCTACAGAAGAGGTTCCGAAATTTTTTGAAACCCACCACTCACACACACACACACACACACACACACACACACACACTCACACAGAGATAGAAAGAGAAAGAAAGGAAGAAATAAAGAAAGAAAAAAAGAAAGAAAGTGAGAGAGAGAGGAAAGAAAAAAAGGAAAAAGGGACAGAGACAAAAGGAAGGAAAGAGAGAGAGAGAAAGAAAAAGGAAGGAAGGAAAGAAGGAAGGAAGGAAGGAAGGAAAGAAAGAAGGAAGGAAGAAGAAAAGAAGGAAGGAAGGAAAGTAAGGAAAGAGATAGAAGGAAAGAAGAAAGGAAGGAAGGAAAGAAGGAAGGAAAGAAGGTAGGAAGGAAGGAAAGAAAGAAAGAAAGAAAACACATGGCCAGCAAGCCACTCCCACCAGGTCACATGGCCGGCAAGCCACTCCCACAAAGGAGGCCACACCCACAGAGTAGGTTCGAAAAATTTTTGAAACCCACCACTGTATATAGGAAACACAAGTGAACGGATACGTGAGAATGTGTCTTTTTTATGAAAACCAGAACTAAGTCTCTGACTTCATGCATTTTTAGCAAGTCTATTGTGTGGGAGAAGTGATTGTGATCAGTGATAGAGAAAGTTATTTTTGCCCTTGTGTAGGCAACCTTCTTGCTTTGTTTTAATTCTGCTCTGCAGCTTCATTATACTGCACAGTTCTTCTTTTTGGCGTACAGTATGGAGAGGGGCCTGGCTTATCTTTTATTTGGAGGAATATTGTAAAATTCATCCACTTCATGCTGTAATTATTAGTAGGCGAAATAAGATAGAATGCTACACCCACCATGCAATACTTTTCCCATCTCATATTTTTGCTACTCAGAATCCTTGCAGGTGATACTCTGAACCAAAACATGTTCTTGGATTCTTTCCCTGGCTGGAGTCTTAGGTTCAAACAACCTGCTAAGCAGGGAAAACAGCCTTTTGATTCCTGGTTAATATATTTAATAAATTCTTACGTGGGTGGAGCTAGATTTTTTCCCCTCTCCTTGTTGCAGGAGTTCTGTTGAGGAAAGGGGGGTTAAACAATGTTAGAACTACACTAAGACTTTCATCATTGTGTGATGTCTTCCGCAACCAAATCCTGAAGCTGTGCAACACTGACATGTGTCCTAAACACATTGTAAACAGAGCCTATGCTTCAATATGTTGTCATGCTTCCAGAATGAGCTCTTGGGTGAGATAAGAGCGCACACACTGGCACACTGCTAATTTATTATCAGCCACAAGTGTGTTGTGCAAATTTAGGAGATGATTGTTTTTCACAAGCCTCACTTTTCACATTCCCTTCGTAAAACAAGTCTCAGCATGCCTACGTGCAAATTTTGATCAATGATTTCCTGGTTTGATTCCCTCCCCCCCAGAAGCTTGGAAGTTTCAAATCTTGGAGTTGTCAAAAGAAAGAGAGAAAAAGGGAATTCTTTTTAAAGATCTGTCTTTAGAATTAAGAACCTTAAAAGACCTATTTTTCAGTTTAGGATTAATTGCCCCAGCCATCTTTGTAAACAGATCCTTGAATCTTCAAGGTATCTTAATTACTTCTGAATGTTTCTTGTGTTCTTAACTCAGTTTTAAAGAAAAGATATTTGCAACGTGCAATTTCCATATAAAACTTAGTGAAGTAGCTCAGCCATTTTCACCTGGAAAAATCATGCTAAACTCTCTCCTATTGTGCTTTCAAACAGAGAGTGGGTTTCTTCACACTAATAAAAATGCACGTTCACATTGTGCTTTAAGTTTCAATGAAAATCTTTGGTTGAAGTGGGAGTGTATATGATTAAAGCCCGACTCTTCCATTTCTTGCAAACTGGAATTGGCTGTTTATGATCCATACATAGTACTATAGAAAGGGGGAAGGAGTAAACCGGAAAAGCTAACCCCTGTATGTTTAGAAATATTTCCTCAATTAGAAATATAGAAGTGGTTCTCTTGTAAATTAATAATTCTCAAAATAGCTAGCACCAAAGCTGATTTTATTAGCGAAAGAGCAAAAGGTTTGAAGATCTAAACTCTCTCAGTGTACTGAAAACTAACCAGATAAGGCTTCTTATATTTAATAACTTTTAGTCTATTCTCCCTACAAAGATATTTTTAAAAAATATTTAAAAATAACTTCTACAAAAAAAATCTCCCAGGTGTTCCTGATTTTTTATCTTATCAGGGCCTAACATTTCCTAGGGATATGCAGTAATTCAGAAGGGGTACAATGATCTGAAGCACACAAATATCATATGTGTCGACACCTCTTAAATCGTATGTCTGCCATGTGACACCATGAAAACTTAGCTGCTTACATAGGTTGCCAACAAGTGTGACATAAATTGCTCCCCACCACCACATATAAAACTTATTTTCTCTCCTCAAATCCATATCAATGTACAGTCTTAATATATTCATCTCCTTCAGATTTCTTGTTGCTATAGCGATACTGAACAGGAAGAAGCAGCAGATGGCAAAATTTACCCTGTCGTGTAATGCAGCATTGCTATAGACTTGAAGGCATAATGCAGATGTTACATACTAAAGGATTCATGCTAAGGGAAATGCATATTTCCTAATCTGAAAAGCCATTTAAAATGCCTCAAAATATTTCCAATTCATAGGCTCGCAATACAGCATGCAGAATTCTGTGGATCATACAATTTATTTAGTGTTTCTTTTGCCCAAAGATTGTTAGATGATTTTTTCCCCCTCTTTTTACATTTAAGAAAATAGCAATAGCAATAGCAGTTAGACTTATATACCGCTTCATAGGGCTTTCAGCCCTCTCTAAGCGGTTTACAGAGTCAGCATGTTGCCCCCAACAACAATCCGGGTCCTCATTTTACCCACCTCGGAAGGATGGAAGGCTGAGTCAACCTCGAGCCGGTGAGATTTGAACAGCCGAACTGCAGAACTGCAGTCAGCTGAAGTAGCCTGCAGTGCTGCATTTAACCACTGCACCACCTTGGCTCTCTAAGTGTTGTTAGAGAAGAGCAGCATAGATTACATAGTATTGCAGAGATTTGTAAGTAAGTATCAAAAGACTAGATCAGGAGAACTTTCCTAATAAATTTCTTATACTGTTGTATGCTAATTCCCATAATTGCAGTCACCAGTTCAGTGACTTATAATAATGATATTTTTTTGTCTTCATTATTAGTTTCAATGTGATCGTTAATGTGATGTTTTTATACACATTTTAACTGTTAGAAACAAACATTTGATGAAGTAATGAAATTTAATGAAATTCTCACTAGAGTATATGTTAGCCTGATGCCTAACATGGAATTTGTTTCTATCACATTATCTAATGTCTCATTTAATATACATATTACTGCCAGTGGTGTTCCCAAATTAATCGTAGAGGATTAAGGATAGATTTTTCTCTTTTTCCTCTTAAATCTTAAAAATATGTGGGCATCCCACTCCTTCCTTCCTTCCTTCCTTCCTTCCTTTCTTTCTCTATGAATCTATTTATTTGTATCCTTTATTATTTTTACAAATGACTCAAGATGGCAAACATATCCAACACACCTCCCTCCTTATTTTCCCCACAATAATCTTGTGAGGTTGGTTGGGCTGAAAGCAAAAACAATCAGCCCAAGGTCATCCAGCTGGCTTTCATGACTAAGGCAGGATTAGAACTCAGGATCCTCTGTTTTCTAACCTGGTGTCTCAGAGATTTCTAGTAGTTCAAGGAATGGGATCCTGGTTTCGGCCTGGATTTTCTGGCATGAATCTCTTTATCCCTTAAAGAAGATTGATTTCTGATATTCTAGTATTTGGGTGATAGCAAAGTTTGAAGCCAGACCAGACAAGGATGGACTTAAAAGAAAACAATATTGTTTTTCCCCCCCATAAAATATGTGATAAGCAGATGTAGATGAATCACATAAATAAAAATCTAATAGATACCTTTCACCCTGGCTTCGCTGATAACAGATAAGAGCCTGTGGCCTAATGGCTAAGACGTCTGCCTAGTATGTAATATAGCCCAGGTTCAAATCCCAGTAAGGGTATGGCTAGCTGATGAGAGCTAAATAGCTTGAAATAGATCTATACTAGTCTCCCTTTATTTATTTATCAGCACAAATACAACATCACATAAATACTGTATATATTTGCGGTCCCGTAAATATAATATGTAAAAGAATTGAATAGACTCTGCTCAATTAACTATTTTTAAGTTGTGTGCATGGATTGCACAATTCTGTTGTGTATACCGAGTGAAATGTGCTGTTGATATTCTCAAAATTATTGTTACATAATGCAAACCACCTGACCCCAACTGATGATCTATAGGAATGCAGCTGGAGATTATGAATCAGTCTGGCATGTGTGTGAATAAAATACCTCGGTAGAGGAGTTAAGAAGAAATGTCATCTGAGTTCAAAGCTTGATCTTTGGTAGTTATTCACCCACAGATGCCATTTCTTGCCATCATGTGCGAATGTCCTTCCAATGTTACTTTTTAGAAATATATGCATGTTTAAACGACTTCAGAATTTGAGTAGAAACATTTATTTGCTTTCTCATTAAATACAAAGATTTGGGTTATTTTGGAAACAGCTTATTGTTTGTTTCTCCTTCTTAAAGCCTTCTTTTACTGATTTTTAGATCGGTGTATAGAAATGATAAGCCTGATTTAGGATTTTTGATAATCCAAGTGATACATTATTTATTTTTTATAGGCAACTGTAGTGAGTAATATCTTTATAAGCATATATAAAATATGTTCTCTTATTCTGTGTTATTCTAATAATGTGTTATTCAAACCTTTCCTTGCTGGGTGTAAAATGTTATATCTATCTATGTGCTATTAAAACTCTTGTTGTCATTACAATTTATTTAGCATATGTGCATATCATGGACTAGCAGTAAATATTAACATTTCACCTAGATTAGTAAAACACAATAAAATATAAACATTGCAAAGATCTATGTTCAAATACCAGTGACTAGACCATCTAACATTAAAGCATAGCATTGTTTATATATTTTTTGAAAATAGCAATAGCAATTAGACTTATATACCGCTTCATAGGGCTTTCAGCCTTCTCTAAGCGGTTTACAGAGTCAGCATATTGCCCCCAACAACAATCCGGGTCCTCATTTTACCCACCTCGGAAGGATGGAAGGGCTGAGTCAACCCTGAGCCGGTGAGATTTGAACAGCCGAACTGCAGAACTGCAGTCAGCTGAAGTAGCCTGCAGTGCTGCATTTAACCACTGCGCCACCTCGGATAACTGGACCAGTATATGCCCTCAACTTACAGCCAATCACAGTTTGATGTTGCGCCCTCTAGTCCAGGTGTCAGCAACCTGCATCTCCAGAGCCGTATGTGGCTTTGTGACGCCTCTCCTGCTGCTTCCTGCTGACCCGGTGCAAGCCTCTCCACAGAGCTGCGCAGCCGATGCGCCCGGCTGCTTTTTACGATTCTGCGTCCTTCCCGCGCAGCATCAGCCGCGGTCTCCTTTGTGTCGGCTCTCCTGCACAGTGTGGCTGGCTACACACCTGAGCACACAGCGGTGACAGCAGGAGGAGGAGTTGCTGCTGCCACCATAATAATCCAGGCCCAGGAAGGTATCCCACTTGTGCGCGTTCACACGAGAGAGACACGAGAGTTGAGAGAAAGGAAGGGGGGAGAGAAATGAGAAAATAATGGAGAGAGAGAATGAGAGGGAGGAATGAAATCAGAGAGAGAGAGAAAGAGCGCCACCCATTTCCCACAGAAAACACCGGGAGCCACAAAACCTAGGTAGGCGTGGTTGGGGGGAGGTCATGTGACTGAGTGGTGGTGACTCTGAGTTGGCCACGTCCACTCAGTTTTTGTGGCTCCCAGTGTTTTCTGTGGGAAATGGGTCCAAAATGGCTCTTTGCGTGTTTAAGGTTGCAGATGTCTGCTCTAGTTACACTGAGGGGAGGATACTATGCCCTGTTTACACAGAGTGTCCTGGCAGATGCCATGTGAGATGCAAATCCTATTTGGGATTTTCCTTTGCTGACATGGTAGTTCAAAGCCTGGAACCTTTTTTATGGGGTCATTTATATGTCTTCCTGTTGTGGCCCGGCAGGAGCCGTTGGAGCTGCCGCCAGACTCCGACAGCGAGGGGTCTTATGAGTTGGCCCTGGAGGAGGTGGAGGACCCTGGACAGGGTGTCGACTCCGAGCAGGGCGAGGAGAGACTGGTTGGCCACCAGGTGGCGCCGGAGCCTTGGATCAGAGGGAGTGATCAGGAAAACACTTGTGAGTTGTTACGGGATGCACGCTGTCGAAGGACTATTCGGCTGAAAGAACAACTGCGTAATTATAGGAGATGATTAGGCTTAGCTGATGCTTATTAAGATCCTCTCCTGATTATAAAAGAGACTGCTTGTGCCATGCCCTTTTGCAGAAGTCAACGTTCACGATTAAAAGAAACCAACTTGGCGAATTGCTGCCAAGTTTTGTAGGACTTGCTGCTGGAGTGCTTATCTCTTTGTTTATGTGGCTTGCAGCCAACGAGAGTCTGGACTGATTAAAAAACATTCTCATTTACGTTGGTTTCGGCGTTCGTTCCTGGACGGAGAAGGGGGGGGGGTCAGAACATCTTCCTGTCTCTGGGCATTCAGCGACCCATTGGGCTTTCCACTGGGAATCCATGTGAAAGTTGTTGGGCAGATGTTGTGCAATGCCGGTGGGGGTGTCCTGGATTTGAGTCTTCAAATGAGGAAGAGTCTTGAGTCTTCAAATATTTATTTGAGTCTTCAAATAAATGAGGAAGGTTGGCATGCACCAGTAGGAGTGTGTTGCTCATAATTTTTATGTATTTTCTCACTAGTGGGTTTTGCCTTCAAAAAACTGCCAGTGCTATTATATGTCTTTACCATTTATTGGGTGAAATGGGTACATCATAAGCCAACAGTTTTTGAACCAACATACGTCAAATGGGCTAAGCTACAAAATGTGTCCATAATCCAGGACCAATGACTCCTGGAATAATGGAAGTTTGGAAAAATTGTGGCTGCTTCAAGCTGTCGCTGCTCTGGTCACATAACAGTTACTCTGAGGATTAAAGGGCTTAATGTCTTCACAAGGAAAGGTACAGAATGAGGAGATAAGAAAAGTTGGAGGAGGAAAGAGAATTCTCAAGAATTTGTGACAAACACTGAGAATTCCTCCAAACAAGAAATACCTACCTTCAATAAGACCTCAACAGTGTAAGAGTGAGACAAATGCACATCTTGCACAACATATTTCTGCTGAGGTTGCTGCCATGGACAAAGTCTCTCTTCATAGGCATGCATTCCTGTTCCCTTGAGAAACCAACCAATTTCTACTGTATGAACAGAAAGATCAGGATAGATAAATTGCAACCTCTACCTAATGTTTTATAGCAACAGTGAGGCTCTATTGCAAAAACAGGTTTAGTGTCAAATAAGTCCTTCCCATGAGAAATGGTTTAAATCCTGCTATGATTATTCAAGGATAAATCCATCATTATATCAGACATTTAATTCTAGACCCAACTAGCAAGTGAAATTTCTTCTTTTTTCTCTTCATGGATCCTGAAGACAGCAAAGAATTGAGAATGGTATAATTCCACAACAATGAAATTCGGTTCCACCACAAAATCGCGGTAGACTAAAGCGCGTGTGACTAAAGCGCGGTGACAAAACCGCACTGTCAAAACCGCGTGACAACAGCGCGCCGACAACAGCGCGCCGACAACAGCGCGCCGACAGAAGCGCGCTGTAACATAACCCTAAAAATAACCCTAAACCTAACCCTAAACCTAACCCTAAACCTTACCTTAAGTTAAATCGCGCTTCTGTCGGCGCGCTGTTGTCAGCGTGCTGTTGTCGGCGTGCTTTTGACATTGCGGTTTTAGCGCCGCGGTGTTGTCGGCGCGCTTTTGACGTTCACGGTTATGTCGTGCCACGTGAAATTCAATGTATGATAATTGAACTATAGGAAGGAAGGAAGGAAGGAAGGAAGGAAGGAAGGAAGGAAGGAAGGAAGGAAGGAAGGAAGGAAGGAAGGAGACAGAGAAATTGAAATTACAAAGCAGTCACATATGGATTGTAAGTTTTATAATTCACTTATTTCTTGCTTTCCCCCCCAAAATGCAACATCTCCTCCATCTTTAGTGATATATAAAGACTACAGTCCAAGATCCAGTGGTTTTGTGGTTCTTTTGAGTCTGGGTCAATCCAATTGTGTATATAATTAAAAAAAGAAGCCATCAAATGAAAAAAAAAAAGAGAAACTTCCTACAACTTAAACACTTTCACCATAGTGGTAATACCTCTGTCTGACACACACATCTGTCCAAGAAGCAGAGCCAAAGCTACTTTTACTTCACAATTTCATGCTAATTAAAGTCAGTTGGAGACTCTTGCAAAGAGGCACTCTTTCCGTCTGGATTGAGCTGGCATAAACAACAGAAAAAAAATACAAGTTGCCTGCCTGCATCTAGAGAAACTGAAGTGTTTCTGCCCTGTAAAAAAAAATTAAAATTGGAAAACACATTAATGAACCCACAAAAGCCTCAGAACAAATTCTTAACTCCACCTTCATACTGGTGGCAAAACATCCTGGCCATAGAAACTCAAAGAGAGTGTCCTTTGTGGAAAAGCTGCCTTCGGTGATGATTACTCACAAATCCAGACAAAATGATGGATCTTGTTTTTTTGGTTTGATGTTCCGCTCCTTCAGACTTTAAAAGAGTGGCTTATTTTACTGTGGCTTGTTAGAGTAAGGCAGCAAAATACAAGTATTGGAAAACTGAGGATTTCTATACTGCCAACCACAAACAAATTAGATTATTTTTTCTCATGTTTCTTCAAACACACGTTAAGAAGAAACATACATTCCCTTTCATTTTAGCAACAGGCATTTTAAAGTTTAACTGCCAAAGTACGAAACCATAGTTGTCCTCTCCAAAATTATTTTGTAAAAGGTCGTATCATTTTAAAAAAGATGCCCTTTCTCATCTATTTGCATTCAAGAACATAAGTTGCCAACATTTATTAGAATCTCTGAAAATGTTTCTTTAGAATCCTATTTCAACAGATGTTCAAGCATCTCCCATGATAATGAAGGAAGAAAATACGGAGCTTTTAAAATTAATTTTTATTTTTGGGCCATTTATTTGTAAGTATTCATATTTTAGAGAAAAGTGTCCATTGTAAGTTTTGTATTTAGTTAGTTACCGGTAGTTAGTTAGTTTACTTTATTGTCATTGCACCTCGTACAACGAAATTAAAAGCCATCTTCAGTGTACATTATAACTATAAAAATAAAACTCAAACACACATCCTTCACGTTCTATACAATTGAATTGAAGACCTGATTTGAACATTATGGAACCATGGAACATTATGGAAGACTATGGAACTAATCAGATCTTGCAACAGTAACTAGAGTTTTTTTTCTTTTTCATAAGTGACTTTTGAATTATATATATTTTTAATTTGACAGAGACAACTTTGAATTTATAGCAAAGTTTTATAATATTAAGCTATATGCTATACATTATAGTTTCATTTCATTTCATAATGACTTAATTTCATAAGAAATTAATTCCATAAGGACAGCTTAAAAATATATAAACACATGCACTAAAATTAAGGTAAATTAGGATAATATTCAGTACAAATTGTTTAATGTTTCAAAAACCTATGAGGAAAGACAAAGTTTCAGCATGGAATAAATGGATCGTATGAGAAGTTAATTCTACAGATAAGGTATTATATTGGTTCCAATTGATTAATAAAAGAAATATCAAAATTAATATTACAGAATTATCCTGTCCTTATCTCGTCAACCACTTCAGCAGTGAGCTTGGGGCTCCAAGCCAAACTGGCAAACCATATTTGATACCCTTTGAGAATACCAAAAGGGTAGGAGCAGTTCACACCTCTAGTGGTAGAATGTTCCACAAGGCAGGGACCACACGCACAAAAAGGAGGCTACTCTGGACCCTGACGGCTAAAGAATTCTGGCTAGTTGGGGTCAAGGAGGTAAACACTTCCTGTTACAGACAGTCCTGCTTTACATAGGTGTTCTGACCCCCTCCTCTGTCCAGTAACGAATGCCGAGACAAGCTTAACTGGAATGTACTTTAATAGCAAGACACCAAAACCTCAGTGGCTGAAAGCCAAGCATAACAAACAGATAAGGACCTTGGCAGCAACTCAAACAAACTCAGGCAGCAATAAACACAGATAGGACTTGGCAGCAATCCAGCCTGCCAAGCTCACAGTAAATGTCCTCTGATATTCAATCCTGTGTTGATTTCTGCAAAGAGGGCCATGTGCACAAGTAGCTTTTTATAGTCTGGAGAGGAGCCTAATGACCACCAGCTGAGTACAATCACCTCCTGTAATTGCGTAATTGTTCCTGACGCCTAGTAGAACTTTGATGGCGTGCATCCAGGAACAACTCACTACTGGCTCACTCTCCCTTGTCTCCTCCCCACTGGTCCAAGGCTCAGGTGCCTCCTGGTGGCCAACCAGCCTCTCTGCACCCTGCTTGGAGTTGGAACCCTATCCAGGATCCTCCACCTCCTCCAGAGCCGACTTAGAGGGCTCCTCGCTGTCGGAGTCTGGCGGCAGCTCCAACAGCTCCTGCTGGGCCGCCACACACAGGAATGACTGAAGTCACAGGGCAATTTTATTTGGAATGCAAGGTTTAGTTTATTTTTGATTTTGGAGGGTTTACATGTGGACACGTCAACTGAATAAGGCTCTAGAGAAATATGCAGGCTTACTAGGCAACTATCTCTTGGCAATTCCTGTAGTTTGAAAGAAGAAATAATTTTTGAAAAGTATAATCGTGGTCAGGAAACTGATCTACTCAGTTTAGCATCCATAGTTTCAGATGAACTGACTTTGTGACAAAGAAAGAATATAACCTCATCGTCAAGGGATAGGGTATTCTGGAGAATTATGGCTTTCATGAGACTGGTGCAGTGGTTGGATTCAAATAATTTAACCACCGGTTCTCTGCCCTAATGACCATCTGGGTAGGTGGGGCTCAGTGGTCAGCTGGAAATATAGCTGTTCCCCTTTCTGTATTCACTGCATCCCTTTTTTTTATCTGATTTGGCCCCTTTTATGTCCATAGAGAGGAGAAAATTAAAATTGCATTGTTTTATGTATGACTTATAACTTGGAATTCATCACCCATGTGTAAGTATTGCCCATAGTAGTCTTGTTCAGCATCCAGGGCAGTCTCATTAGCATACTGAAGTCAGTGGTGGGATTCAAATAATTTAACAACTGGTTCTCTGCCCTAATGACCATCTAGGTAGGTGGGGCTCAGTGGTCATGTGACTAGGTGGGCGTGGCCAACTCAAGGTCACTCAGGTCGATGGGCGCTTCGCCTTAGCTGTTACAATGTAATAAGGGTTGACTGGAGAGGCAGTTTCTGTAAGCAGGGCAATAAAGATGAGGCTAGAAACAACACCAGAATGTTTCCTTCCTGCCTTCCTTACAGGAGTAGCCCTGTAAAGTGAAAAAAAAAACAAAATGAGATTTCTTCCAACAACCGGTTCTCTGAACTACTTACAAAGTTACCAACCGGTTCTCCCGAATAGGTGCGAACTGGCTTAATCTCACCACTGGACTGGTGTGACTCTATCCAAAACTAACAAAGGGCAGTTTCTGAACATCTGGTTTCAAACTACATTTAACAATGAACAGTAGGAAATTTCCCTAGACCTGCTTTGGCTTAAGCCATCATTAAACAGCCTTGAGTGGCATTTTAGTGTTTTAGACCCAAAGTTTAAATAAAGGGAAAAATGAAGCAGTATATCTGCATATAGAGGGCATTGATGGAAAAAGTAAATCTCTATTGTAATATTTCAATAGAGAAATACACAATCTATAATAATACCATATTAAACATGCACAAGCTATAATTTAGTGCATTTCAAAATGTTTTATAAATATTCAACATGTGTCCAGTAATGGCTATTTTTTTTTACTGAGAATACATATTCTAATAACCCCAGGACTCAACTATATAGTAACTGACAGATTTGCATATTTTAATTGGGGAGTCCTGGTGCTAAGCCCTCACATGTTCCTCTACCTCTTTGTAATGGAGGACTACAAAACCACTTCCCTCTCAGATTTGTAATGGAAAAATGCACCATTGCTGGTATGTAGAAGTTTGCTGGGGCATTTTGCTGCTACACCAAATTGTTTAAGGAATAGATTTGTTATAATGTTTAACCCATTTGTCACTGTCTTGAAAATTCAAGACAATCTCACACATTCCCTCCCTTCTCAATGGTGGACCTTGTCTCTCATTAAAATATTATAGTAAAATATCTGATCCAGAGTTTTCCTGAGTTCTTCTCAAAACTTTTATTATACTTCCTCTCCTAATAAAAGTTTTGAGAAGAACTCAGGAAAACTCTGGATCAGATATTGCTATAAATATAAGCGTGGCACGACAAAACCGCGCTAGTCAAAATCGCGGTGATAAAATTGCGGCGCTAAAGCCGCGACGTCATCACCGCTGCGACAACAGCGCGGCAACAGAAGGGCGCTTTAAAATGGCGCCACGGCAGAAAGCCGACTTCAATTAAGGTAAGGGTTAGGATTAGGTTTAGGGGTTTGTTTTAGGTTTAGGGTTAGGTTTAGGGTTAGCGTTAGGTTTAGCGTTAGGTTTAGCGTTAGGTTTAGCGTTAGGTTTAGCGTTAGGTTTAGCGTTAAGTTTAGGGTTAGGTTTAGCGTTAAGTTTAGGGTTAGGTTTAGGGTTAGGTTTAGGGTACTGAGTGCTTGGGAATGCGCGAATTTGCCCTCCGCGATTATGTCATCGCGGTAGGGTCGCATTTTTCCTTAGCGCTTAGAACGGCGCGAATTAGTCTTCGCGCTTATGTCTCCACGGATAAGGGCTTCGCGGATTTGTGGTGGAACCAAATATAAGAAATGGCTTTGTGAAAACAATCATCTTCTTTCAGAACTTTGTCTGCCATATTGGAATAGTCATGCTGACCTGCCTTATAGAGTGATTTGAGAAATCCAGCAGCATGGAACTTCTACGTGGCACTTTAGGAGTATAAGGAATACTGATAGATGTTGTGTATTCTTGTTTAGGAGCCATAAAAAGGATTTATTGTATGTAGCTATTTATTTAATTTTATTTATTTGGCAGCTTCTGGAAATGTTTGTTCCTTGCAGAAGGTTGCATTTGCATAGTGAATTTCAGATAAGAAGAATGCTTGTTTTGCAGGCTGCTAGTCTGAAATTGTTTAGTAGTCAAGATTTAATTTCCTACATTTGAAGATACTCTCTAAAATCTCCTTAGAGAACCTTTGAGAGGCCCGGAGCTATTCTGTTAGGTATATCAAAGTACAGGACAACAAACTCATTCAGCCGGTCACATTGACAACTATTCTGCTAGCAATTGTTCCCTCTAAGTGCTTAATGTGACCATAAATCATTTGTGAACAAAACTTGCTTACAAGTATATTATTTTTTAGAAGCTTAGGGATATGTTGTGACCCCCTCCTCCGTCCAGTAATGAATGCCGAGACAAGCTTAACTGGAATATACTTTAATAGCAAGACACCAAAACCTCGGTGGCTGAAAGCCAAGCAGAACAAACAGATAAGGACCTTGGCAGCAACTCAGACAAACTCAGGCAGCAATAAACACAGATAAGGCTTGGCAGCAATCCAGCCTGCCAAGCTCACAATAATGTCCTCTGACATTCAATCCTGTGTTGACTTCTGCAAAGGGGGCCGTGTGCACAAGTAGCTTTTTATAGTCTGGAGAGGAGCTTAATGACCACCAGCTGAGTGCAATCACCTCCTGTAATTGTGTAATTGTTCATGACGCCTAGTAGCTCTTCGATGGCGTGCATCCAGGAACAACTAACTACTGGCCTCCGGCACACTCTCCCTTGTCTCCTCCCCACTGGTCCAAGGCTCAGGTGCCTCCTGGTGGCCAACCACCCCCTCTGCGCCCTGCTCGGAGTCGGAACCCTGTCCAGGGTTCCTCCACATCTTCCAGAGCCGACTCAGAGAGCCCCTCTCTGTTGGAGTCTGGTGGCAGCTCCAACGGCTCCTGCTGGGCCACAACAGGGATATATGGTCCTTCAGGCTCTGATCATTCCCTTTTGCTCTGATGATGCAATGATATAAGAAGTAGCCATTCAGTGACTGCATATTATGTGAAAGAGAGATTGTGCAGCTGGAAATATAGCTGTTCCCCTTTCTGTATTCACTGCATCCCTTTTTTTTATCTGATTTGGCCCCTTTTATGTCCATAGAGAGGAGAAAATTAAAATTGCATTGTTTTATGTATGACTTATAACTTGGAATTCATCACCCATGTGTAAGTATTGCCCATAGTAGTCTTGTTCAGCATCCAGGGCAGTCTCATTAGCATACTGAAGTCAGTGGTGGGATTCAAATAATTTAACAACTGGTTCTCTGCCCTAATGACCATCTAGGTAGGTGGGGCTCGGTGGTCATGTGACTGGGTGGGCGTGGCCAACTCAAAGTCACTCAGGTCGATGGACGCTTCGCCTTAGCTGTTACAATGGTAATAAGGTTTAACCGGAGAAGCAGTTTCTATAAGCAGGTCAATAAAGATTAGGCTAGAAACAACACCTGAATAGTTTCCTTCCTGCCTTCCTTACAGGATTAGCCCTGTAAAGTGGAAAAAAAACAAAAGGAGATTTCTTCCAACAATTGGTTCTCTGAACTACTTAGAAAGTTACCAACCGGTTTTCCCGAATAGGTGCGAACTGGCTGAATCCCACCACTGACTGAAGTTAAGAAGGCTGAGAACCAGTTACTAAATCACCTAAAAGAGACCAGCAAAAACTAAAAATTGAGGAAGTTAGAGACGCTTCAGAAAATAAATAGTTTCACAAAATGGGGACAAGCAGACACATGTCTTATGAATGCTAGTTATTTGTATGCAAATGACATTCTGCTTCTAGCCACCTAATATCTTCCAATGGTTTCATATAGATGCTGGAAAAATGTGTCCCCAAGAGGCATCTCAGAACAGTATTTGTAGTGTCAAACAAGAATGCACAAGCATCACTTTAGCATCACACAAAAAGAGTTTTGTTGGTCTCCAGAAACCAACATTGATTTGAAGGACACATATGCACCTCCAAAAGAGATAGAGAGAGAAAAGAGAGCCAGTTTGGTGTAGTAGTTAAGGTGCTGGTCTTAGAAACTAAGATAGTATGAATTCTAGTCCCACTTAGACACGAAAGCCAGCTGGGTGACTTTAGGCCAGTCACACATTCTCAGCTCACAGGATTGTTGTTGTAAGGAAAATGGGAGGTATGAATATTATGTACCTTTACCAGAGGTGGGTTCCTACCAGTTCACATCTATTCGGTAGAACCGGTTCGTCAAATCTACCGAATCAGTTAGAAGAGGTTCCACCAGTGGACCCGGAAAGCAGGCCACACCTACAGAAGAGGTTCCAAAAATTTTTGAAACCCACCACTGGTCCTTGGATAGGATTATTCTACACTATCATGCTCATATTTATAAAACTCAGTGCCTCTGTGAAAGGTAAGGATGACTACTGCGTTTGTGGTGCAATCAGAACATTGCGTGTGTTGAAGTTGTTTTAACGCAAACCAAAGATGCCTTTTAAAAAACAAGTTTACATCATATTCTTATGCATGCCAGTGCTGTGTGTGAGGTAATTTAAGGTGGTTCTGACAAGTGTCAGCGGCATCTTCATATTCGGTCACATGGGCGGCAAGCCACTCCCATCCGGTCACATGGGCAGCAAACCACTCCCACAAAGGAGGCCACACCCCACAGAGTAAGTTCGAACAATTTTTGAAAACCACCACTGACCTTTACTACCTTGATTTAGTTATAAAGTAATAAAGGCATGATAAAAAAATTCAAATAAATAAATGCTATGCCACTGTAACTGCTTTGCAAATGTTCTCTCTCCAGATAATTTAGGATGATTTCATGGTAGATTCAACTAAAAGGGACTTCCTTCCCCTGCCCACCAATCAAATGAATTCAGTCTGACTCTGTAACAAACAGAGATTGATACTGAACCACAATTGAAATTTGTCCAAATAGCTTGTTGTTTCCTTCAGAAATTCAGAAATCTTGCACACAAAAAGGAGGAGATTAGAAGCAGGTGTCGGCCAACATCTTTCAGCAAGGGTGAATGGCGTCTTATTTTAGGATGGGTGGAAATAAAATGATGATAACATAGAACCTATCCACCAGTGGTGGGTTTCAACGTTTTTTGGAACCTCTTCTGTAGGTGTGGCCTGCTTTCCGGGTCCACTGGTGGAACCTCTTCTAACCGGTTTGGTAGATTTGATGAACCGGTTCTACCGAATAGGTGCGAACTGGTAGGAACCCACCTCTGCTATCCACCTGCATGATTACTGCTGGTATCAGTAATATACCTGTCAAAATAGGAAATAAGGTTTATTTGTGTTTATTTAGAATTGTTTCATTTATTATAAGTTTGTTGGCTTAAACAGCATTCAGAAATTTAATTATGGGACTGAAAGTTTCAGCAGACAAGTAGTCATAACTTACCTGGAGAGGGGAGGGGAGAAAATGAGAGGATTGTATAGTAGTAATTGGATAGTAAACATAATTTCTCCTATATTAAAGGAAACAGGAGAGGATGTATAATTAAACTTTTCCTTTCATAATGGGCTTCATCCAAACAGCTGCCACACTGCCAGCTTCTTGCTATGTAGGCGTTAAGAGCTCTCAAGCCAAAAGAGAAGAGGAGGGAGGCATAACCATATTGTGGGGAAAAACTAGGCAGATAAACATCTATAAAAAGAACACTCGGAAAAGGTTGCTTTAACAAAAAGAATGATTAAGCTCCTTTCCCCTGCTATTTTATGGGAACAGTTAGTGGTGAAAAGAGGTAAATAATGGGTTTTTTTGGTGGGGGAGCATTCAGCGTAGGCAGGGTGGAAACAAAACTGCTTCAGTAGCGATAAGTGTTTTCTTGGAGCAGAAAGGCAAGTATCATAACAAACATCATTCTTTCTTCAAATTGCAGTGAAAGAAAGAGAATAGAAAGAAAGGAGGCTGCCTTTCTGTAGAGTATATTGGTGGTTTCTTGTTTTTCTAGAAACCTGAAATGTTTCTAGAATCCTCTTTACTTAAGGTCTTTCATCTACTCTAATGTCCAGTTTTTAATTTTAATGAAATTATCATTGTTGTGCCTTGCAAAAAATTGAAACGGGATCTATTTCCCACAGAACAGTTATTCTTTATAAATAATTCCAAGGTCTTGATTTTCAAAATCTTCAGATTCCATATTTTAAATATATCCGGACCCTTACTCTGTAAATAACATTCCAGGGTGCAAATCTTACTTAGTTTTTTTGCTATTTATTTCAGATACTTTAAATTCCTAAGATGGTGATTTGTTATTTAGGTGTTCTCATACTTCTGAAGGTCTGTAAGGGCTTAGAAGTAGTTAGTGAACTAGTTAGAGAGAAAAAGAGAAGGAGAGAGGGTAGGAAGGAGAAGAAAGAGGGGAGGAGTAGGGGAGAAGTAAGGGAAGGAAGAAGGGGAAGGAAGGAAGTAGAGAAGGAAGGGAGGGAGAAAAGAAAAGAAAGAGAAAATAAGGTGGTGTCATAGCAGGTGCGAAGGATGGTAAACAAAGCACTCCAAATTATACCTTATAACCTTTTAAATGGAATAATGATAATATAAGAATGGCAAAGAAAAAGAATAACTATGTGAATGTATACCTATAACTGTAAGAGAATAAATGACAGTAAAAATATAAAGCACAATATAGGTAAATAATACTTGATCATAAGTAGCTAAGTATAAATAAAGAAAGAAATGCATATAAAAATGGATAATGAATAACGAGATTATGAACGCAAGATAGAAATGTATAGAAGGGAAAACACTAACTGCAAAGAAACCGATACAGAACTGCTGTATGGTATACGATGGAACTTATTGTTCCTATGTTGTTTTTAAGTCATGTGTTTGTTTCTGTTGATGTGTTTGTGTGTTTAAAATAAAAATTAATTTAAAAAAAATTAAAAAGAAGAAGTAGTTAGTGAACAATTTCCAAAAGAGACCAGCAAGTGAGATTAGTGAACTTAGTATCATTTCAAGCACAGAGACTGCAGTTGTGAGCTAGGTGGGAATTCTTGTCACCTCCCAGTGCTCAAACCTGCAGGAAACCACTGTCTTCCATGCTCCTTGCAAGGACCATCCATCTGGAACGCACGTGGATGCTCACCCATCCTCCCTTTGTCTAGAGATCTTCCAAAGAGATTCTTTGTTCTTTGTTGGCTCCGCTTTTGTGGGGGCGTGTTCAGACTTCACCTAGAAGTCTTCTAATACAATTCTCTATTGTATGATATTTCAGTATGCTCTTTCTGTCTTTCTTCACTTGATCTTATTGTAATCAGTTAATATGTGTATATAGCATCCTTTAACATACCAAGTTGATGTTGAAACCGCCCTTTGAATTCAGAAAGTCTCTTGAAAGGCACTTCCCATTTTTCCATGTCTTTAGTCTCTTTACAGATGTCGTTGAAATCTTATTTCTTGGCGCTCTTAACTGCCATGTGAAACTCATTCTTAAGTTCCTGTCAGATGCTACTTCATTTAATAATCAGGAAAGAAACCAAAATGAGGACCCGGATTGTTGTTGGGGGCAATATGCTGACTCTGTAAACCGCTTAGAGAGGGCTGAAAGCCCTATGAAGCGGTATATAAGTCTAACTGCTATTGCTATTGCTATTGCTAATATGTTCATGCTATATTATACACAGTCCCAATTTACGTAGGATTATATTTTACTTTACATTTTATTTATTGTTCAAAAATGTGTCCCCGTTGACTCCCAAAATACTGGTTACCCTACAGGTAAACTAAATTGAAATTTATTAATGTTTGTACTTATGCTTCTTCAAAAATGATTTGAAGGGAGAAAAGGAACTTTATTGCAAAGCATGCTTTTAAGATGCTGCTTTAACAGCATAGTAATTAACAGGTGCCATCTGCCTTGCTTCCACAAGCCATTATTTTTGGATTTTTTTACTTTGGTAAATCAACTTCCTTCAGGCAGACAATTAAGGAGGATTGAAACAGTGTTTACTTGGTAGTGGTCTACAAACACATGGAATAGTCACGGTGAAGTCATTACTAATAGTACGCAGCCACTGGTAGGGCAAATTTTAACCAATAAAAAAGGGCCTTGCACATTGTGGTGTTTATAAAACGGCCACATATGAAATTAAAACAGTAAGCCAGCTTATTTCTCACTGTATGTTATTGACCTGCAGTAGCTGTTGAAGGCTTAGGTAGAGATCCCTTTTGTAACCCAGGTCCTCTTAACGTAATTGCCATGGACTGAACTGACATGTTTTTTTCCTCTGGATATAAACCATGTACTTTAGCACGGAACTGTGGGCATTATTAGCTCCGTGTGTCAGACAGTTGCACATAAGCAACATACCACATTATAGGGCCTTGTCATACAAAAGCATTTTTACAAATCCTGAGCTGTACTCAGTGACTTTTAAAAATGAAGTCAGGCAGATATGCTTGCTTACTCTGCGGTGGTTTTCTAGTTTTCATGTGGTGGGTCGGCTCCAGTGGTGGGATTCAGCCAGTTCGCACCTATTCGGGAGAACCGGTTTGTCAAATCTACAGAACCGGTTAGAAGAGGTTCCACCAGTGGACCCGGAAAGCAGGCCACACCTACAGAAGAGGTTCCAAAATTTTTTGAAACCCAACACACACACACACACACACACACACACTCACTCACTCACTCTCACACTCAACACAGAGAGAAAGAGAAAGAGAAAGAAAGGAAGAAATAAATAAAGAAAAAAAGAAAGAAAAAGTGAGAGATGAAAGAAAAAAAGGAAAAAGGGACAGAGAGACAAAAGGAAGGAAAGAGAGAGAGAGAGAGAGAGAGAGAGAGAGAGAGAACACATGGCTGGCAAGCCACTCCCACCAGGTCACATGGCCGGCAAGCCACTCCCACAAAGGAGGCCACACCCACAAGGTAGATTCAAAAAATTTTTGAAACCCACCACTGCAACAAGACATTGATCCAGAATGACCTGAATGACTTCCACAGCTACCTAGTGAGTTGTGTACTTGTGTACTTGAGTTCCCAGCATTCTGAACCCTATTCAGAATGCTCTTGTGTTGGTTATTTTTTGTATCCATTTCCTCTTGCATGTCCTTTGCTGTATTTGTCTTGTGAGAAAGTGCATAAAGAAGGAGAGGAGAGGAACCTTGAACTCGTGTCTAATATGAGGGAAGATTGTAATGGCTAATTGGGCAATTGCTCGGTATATTCCACCTAACATCTCAATTTTAATCATCACACAAACGTAGTGGGATTGTAAATATTTAAAACAACTCCTCTCGTGTAAGTTTGTGATTGAATTAGAGCTAGCTGCGAGTCTTGTGCCACTTCTCTCTTTCCCTAGTTTTGTTTAATCCGTTTTCCTTTCATACCAATTAAAATTACTGGCATATCACAGAACCAAAGGCAGAAAAAAACAAACAGCCGGCAGCCAATCTAAAAATAAAGGGAAAACCTTAGGATACAAGCAGTCAAGTTGAATAAGTCCCCCCCCCCCCTTTATCCCCTATTCTCATTCCAACCATTAGAGATTCTTGGTCATAAGTAGGGATATCTGAATCGCCTATGAAATAAATCCCACCACATCTTCTAGTGATAAATATCAAATGTGAAATGCCACATTCATTTAACAAATGAATGGGAGAAGGATTAGTTTCATGCCATACTTGCATTTTCATAATGCATCAAGTTTCAATCAATCTTTGTGAGCCTTTTGAGAGCAATAGACATTCAGAAAGAAGGTTGCACTATATAATTTGGGCAGCAGATGGGTTGAAGGAGAGATGAGAAAGTCATTTGGGTAGTCCTTGACTTAGAACGGCACTGAAAAAAGTGAATGATGACTGCATTTCACACTTGTGACCACTGCAGCATCTCCATGGTCATGTGATCAAAATTCAGATGCTTGGCAACTGATTCTTATTTATGACAGTTGCAGAATCCCAAAAGATCCCCTTTTGTGACCTCCTGACAAAGCAATGGGGAAGCCAGATTCACTTAATAGCCAGGATACTGTGAGCCGAGGTGGCGCAGTGGTTAAATGCAGCACTGCAAGCTACTAAAGCTGACTGCAGTTCTGCAGTTCGGCGGTTCAAATCTCACTGGCTCAAGGTTGACTCAGCCTTCCATCCTTCCGAGGTGGGTGAAATGAGGACCCGGATTGTTGTTGGGGGCAATATGCTGACTCTGTAAACCGCTTAGAGAGGGCTGAAAGCCCTATGAAGCGGTATATAAGTCTAACTGCTATTGCTATTGCTTCTAACTTAACAACTGCAGTGATTCGTTTAACACAGTGTTTCTCAACCTTGACCACTTGAAGATGTCCGGACTTCAAGTCCCAGCATTTGCTGGCTGGGGAATTCTGGGAGTTGAAGTCCAGACATCTTCAAGTAGCCAAGGTTGAGAAACACTGGTTTAACAGATGTGTCAAGAAATGTCATGAAACGAAGCAAAATTCATTTAACAAATTATCTCACACAGATATTTGTGTTCGCAAATTGAGGGCTACCTTTTGAAGGAAAATGAAACCTTTTTAGCATTCCAGATAAAATGAACGTACCTGCTTGTAATTTTGTTCTATTTCAAAAGGGCGTTGATGGATAATGTCTTGTCAGATCACCGCCAACTCTTAGCAACGCCGTAGGAGACGCCCAATATGATTTGTCTACCCTAGATGTTCAGTTTTTATTACTGCATTAATGGAATCCATTCTCCTTGCTGTTCGTGTGCTTTTCCTTTCAACGTAGATCAGGCTAGCAGGAGCATCGGAGGCTAAATGGCCTTCTTGTTTTTGCTGTCCTACATAAGGAGATAGATGGTTTATTGACTTTGCTATGCATGGCTGGGAGCCTGATTACAAGTGGGGCTAGGCTGAACTAGACTCAGCTGCCACTCAATAACATGTCAGAGGCTGTTTTCCTTTTGCAAGGCAGCCATAGAAGACCCAAACCCACCAATTAGAGGGGAAGTTTAAAGCAAGATCATTAAAAAAGAACCCTACAAGTTAAGCAGCTTTGACTATAATAAATGTTTTGTAGAGTGAATTATAATGGTTAAAGTATATTCAAAGAAAGATTACATAAATCCTTATGATCCATATTGCTATCTAAATGAAAACGTTGTCTCCACAATGGGAAGCTTAGCTTAAATGCCTTCAATTTCTAAAACATCTCATCCTGTTAGGGAAAAGAGGGCATTTGAGGGTGGCATAGAAAAAAATATTCATATTCTTTATTACTGGAGTCAGCCTGAGAGGAGAAAAACTGTACTGTAGCCCTATTCTGAAGCATTACTCTGCTAGAAAAGCAGGATATCTGTTTATATCTGTTCAGGAAAAAAAAAATCTTGATTATAAATATTATAGATGGCTAATTCTGTAATTTTAGAGAGCCGAGGTGGCGCAGTGGTTAAATGCAGCACTGCAGGCTACTTCAGCTGACTGCAGTTCTGCAGTTCGGCTGTTCAAATCTCACCGGCTCAGGGTTGACTCAGCCTTCCATCCTTCCAAGGTGGGTGAAATGAGGACCCGGATTGTTGTTGGGGGCAATATGCTGACTCTGTAAACCGCTTAGAGAGGGCTGAAAGCCCTATGAAGCGGTATATAAGTCTAACTGCTATTGCTATTGCTATTATATGCATAACATTATTTTATACACAGCTATATAAATTAATGGCATTTTCTTAAATTTCAAAAGTAATGTTTGAGTTATCATCAAAATTGCATTATAAAAAATAAAAAAAATATCTGAGGTTACACATTATATTGAACTGTTGCTTTTAACTATAGTTTAATGAATAAACTATGATAGTTTCACATTACGTGTAATCATAAATCCTGTCTATAAACAGCAGTAGCTGGGATCACACAACAGAATAAGCCAAAAGCACACAAAAACCACAAAACTAATGACTGATTTATTGGTCAAGACCACCACTGAACTTTTAAAGTCCCTATGTGGAGGAAGGGGGAAGAATATAGTTTCCAGTTTAATTTTAATTATAAAATGCTTTTGTGCCAAGAGCTTGGACTAAATGCAGGTCACACTAGTAGAAAACTGAATGGATTAATTTCCATTGCAGTCATAGTTAACATTAAAGGGAAAGATGACAGAAGGGGCAGTTGCCCTTCCAGTCCTGTTACATCCTTCAGCAATAGAGAATATTTAAAGAGAGGTTTAATTTCCTGTTTGGTATATGAAATTAGATTGCAAGAAGAGATCAAGCTGGTATGTTGCAAACATTGGTTTCTTCGTTCAAGATAACCGATACATCAGAATAGGATGTCTGGAAGACTGTTCTGCTCTGTGTAGGGTTTTGAACGGATATTTGGCTCTTTTCTTAGTTACAGTGCAATAATCCCACCCCACCCCATGGATATATAGGACAGAGAGGGTGGGGAGAGGGAGAGAGAAGGAGAGGCACAAAGCCAGCTGGGTGATTTTATGCTACTCACTTTTTCTCAGTCCTAGGAAGAGTGGCCTTTTTAGTCAGTGCAAAGTGTCTTTTACATGTAAGAGTGTGTGCATCAGTGGTGGGTTTCAAAAATTGTTCGAACCTACTCTGTGGGTGTGGCCTCCTTTGTGGGAGTGGCTTACCGCCCATGTGACCGGATGGGAGTGGCTTGCCGCCCATGTGACCGGATATGAAGATGCCGACGACACTTGTCAGAACCACCTTAAATTAACTCACACACAGCACTGGCATGAATAAGAATATGATGTAAACTTGTTTTTTAAAAGGCATCTTTGGTTTGCGTTAAAACAACTTCAACACACGCAATGTTCTGATTGCACCACAAACGCAGTAGTCATCCTTACCTTTCACAGAGGCACTGAGTTTTATAAATAGGAGCATGATAGTGCAGAATAATCATATCCAAGGACCAGTGGTGGGTTTCAAAAAATTTTGGAACCTCTTCTGTAGGTGTGGCCTGCTTTCCGGGTCCACTGGTGGAGCCTCTTCTAACCGGTTCGGTAGATTTGATGAACCGGTTCTACCGAATAGGTGCGAACTGGTAGGAACCCACCTCTGGTGTGCATGCATGTGCAAAAACAAATAGAAACATAAACGCATTCTTACATAGATACTGTATATACAGACTATTGGATGAATCATATTAATTCCTCAGGTCTTCACAAATTCCATGTCATTTATTAACTTTCATTTAGCTCCCAGCTCGTTTTCTTTACTGAATGAATTCAAAACATGGGGCGAATCTGAAACTTAGCTGTGAGTTACTAAATTCTGCTGTATTTGTACGGAAAAGCTTGAGTAGATCATGATGCCATTGGGGATGGAATGAAATTATTGCTTCATTTAAATACACGTTTAGACATTGTCAGATACCAGAATCAGTTACAATGGTTTACACCAAGGTCCTCTGTTCTGGCGGGAACAGAGATTCCACCTGATTGGTCGGAGGGTCTGACAGCTCCCTATGAAAAGGGCTGTTGTCAGACTGAATTATCGCTGGGTTGTACATAGTTGACGTCTGTTAATAAAGAGCTGTTGCTGCCTAAGCCTTTCCTTTACCCGATCTTAGAGACATGTCCTCTGATTAAATTTTAGAAGGAGATTATTACATATATTCAAAAGATAATCATATCCCTTTGAATTCGGTTCTGACTGCAAGGAAAGGGCTTCTCAACAAAGTGAATGCTATGTAGTACCGTATTTTGGGGAGTATAAGATGCACTCCCCCCCCCAAAAAAAAGAGGGTGAAAATTTGGGTGCGACTTATACACCAAATGTAGCCCTGCCTCCCCTCTGGCCCCCATCCTTTGGCCTCTTCCAGCAATTTACCTCCTTGCAGCAAGCGGGGAAAATGGGGCTTGCAGAAGTAGCAATATAGGCTATGGCAATCCTGCGGCCTGAAACAGCTGATCAGGAGGCCCCTGCTGAAACTGAAATTGAAAGTGAAACTTGCTGTTTGCCAGCAAGGAGGCAAATTGCTAGGAGGCAGGGACAGATTTTTTTTTCTTGTGCTAATCAGGCTAAACTGAAACAGGCTGTTTGCTGGTTGCTGCAAGGAGGTATGGCAATAACTATAGATGCCTAAAGAATGTTTAAATTATTAGACTCATTTTTTTAAAAGGCTGCTTTATTATTGTTCTAGACAACTTAACAAAATGAAGCGGCTTTTTAAAATAAATGCTTGATCTGAGGAGGCCCAGTGCTATTGTATCTCCTTTTAAAAAGCAGAGATGTGTATTTCTAGAAAGCCACATCAATTTTAACAGCATCTGTACAAGTATAGTCTGAAATGTAACACCACGAGCAGTGTATATCATCTGTGCTGTTTGCTGTTTGCTGCAAGGAGGCAAATTGCTGGGAGGCAGAGGCAGATTTTTCCTCCTTGTTTTCCTCCCCAAAAGCTAGGTGCATCTTATACTTCGGAGCATCTTATACTCTGAAAAATATGGTATATACTTATAGCCGAGACTTTTTTTCCAGCATTGGAATGATAAACACACACACACACACACACACAAACACACAAACACACACCACTACTCAATGATCTGCAGAAGTGAGGTTACCAACAATTGAATTACTGTATTTTTCGGAGTATAAGATGCAACAAGGTTTTGAAGAGGATAATCTAAAAAAAAAAAGTTTTTGCACTATGCAAACCTCCCAAAAATGGCCCTTAAAAAAAAAAAAGGGTTATGAATAACCCTTAGGAAGCTTATAGAGTGCTACTGGGGGCTGGGGGGGCAAAAAATTGTCAGTTTTTCCCTCATTTCTGCCCTCCCCAGCCCCCAGGAGCTCTCTGAAAGCCTTTTAAAAGCTATGCGTGGCCATTTTGGTGAAGGGGTGATGTTTCGGGAGGCAAAAATGCTGTATTCAGTGTATTAGACGCACCCAGATTTTCAGCCTCTCTTTTGAGGGGAAAATGTGCGTCTTAAAATAAGGTACTTTATTGATGTAGATTAGAGATGGATGATTGTAAAGAAATATGACCTCAGTCTTTAATGTGCTTGTGTAGAATATCTTATGTATGAATATACTGTTTTCATTTCTTTCTTTTTCTCTTTCATTTTCTTTTGATTTTCTGTAACTTTGTATATTTGTTTTCTTTATATTTGGTATTACATTAATAAATGACATAATAAATATTTAAATGAGAATTGGCAGATTCACCATTAAGGAAGAAGTGTAGTATAAATTTGCCATTCTCCTTCTTGGAATTCTGGTTGATAATCCCGATGACAGGCATCAAGTAACGGAGTTGTTAAGGTACATGTTGAATCTTCTTGAGACTTTATTTAATATGTTGATCTTTCATAACAACCACAGCCTACTCTGTGGGTGCGATGTCCTCAGTAGGAAAAGTTCTTATGAGTTCAGTAATGGTCTGGAACTTTAATAACCTTGAGACATCTACTAGAAAAAATATACAGAAGAATGATCATGTCGGATAAAAATGGCTTTAGAAATACAGGATGTGATGTCATACTGGGCTAGCAAAAGCTGCCAGTTTTCAAATAGTCTAGGTTTTTTTTTTAGTTTTTTTTTTAAAAACACAATATAAAAGTTCTGGTGGTGTACATTGTGCTTTCATAAGAAAGGTCATTGTGTTATAATGGTTTTATTTTAACTGTGACATGGATGTTCATGATCCTGGAACACAAGGGCGGTTAAAATAACCATAATTCAAGTGAGAGTTTTCTCTACAGCAGTTAACAGTGAGTGAGGTGGTAATATTCACCTTGTGAAATGAACCATTCACTCCTTGTGAAATGAAACATTCACTCCTTGTGAAATGAAACCATTACCTCTTGTTTTTTCCTAATAGCATAGACTTCACCAACTGATGCTCTCTGATTGTTGTTGCGTCCAAATCTTCCAGAATTCCTAGTCAATATGGCCAAAGATGCCACATTTTGAAAGGGTGGAGTGAAGGACAAGTGTGAAAACTTCAAAGTGGCTTGTGAATTAAGCATTGTTCACAGAGCCGAGGTGGCACAGTGGGTAGAGTGCAGTACTGCAGGCCACCTCAGCTGACTGCTATCTGCAATTCGGCGGTTCAAATCTCACCGGCTCAAGGTTGACTCAGCCTTCCATCCTTCCGAGGTGGGTGAAATGAGGACCCGGATTGTTGGGGGCGATATGCTGACTCTGTAAACCGCTTAGAGAGGGCTGAAAGCCCTATGAAGTGGTATATAAGTCTAACTGCTATTGCTAAAATTGGCTACAGCTCTACATGGGTGCATATGATAGTTTTTCAGCTTGAAGACATCATCTGGAATTCTCCTTCCTGAACATTACTGTTCCACCTACTTCTGAGAAACTCCTAAACTGCATCTTGGGAGCAATTGCCTCTCTTGATGTTGCTTCTAGAAATTATTTATTTATTTGCAGAATGTATTCTAAAAAATTCTAAAAAGGCCTTTACTCCACAAAGTGTACAACAGCAACAGCATACAAACAAACGCAGCAAATAATACTTATACCTGGAAAGAGGTCGCCTTTTTTAAAGAGTCTCTACCTGTTCAAACAAGATGATCATGTTATAGATCTTGTTAACCCAAAAAATGACAGCTGGTGGAGACCAGAAGGTGAGCATTTTCCACAGTAGCCTCTGCTCTATGGAAGACTTTAGAGATCGCAATGACTCCAAAGCTGTTAGCCTTTTGTAAGGCCCTTAAAAACCTGGCTATATTCACGAACATAGGAGGCTGAAGGTGTCAAGGGCCTTATTTCCTGGCTGTATTGTAATCTGGCCAGGTAGTATCTTGCATATTTAATTTGGATGTTTTGTAGAGTTCTTATTGGTTTTACTACTTAGCAATAGCAGTTAGACTTACATACCGCTTCATAGGGCTTTCAGCCCTCTCTAAGCAGTTTACAGAGTCAGCATATCGCCCCCCACAGTCTGGGTCCTCATTTCACCCACCTCGGAAGGATGGAAGGCTGAGTCAACCTTGAGCCGGTAAGATTTGAAAGCCGAACTGCAGAACTGCAGTCAGCTGAAGTAGCTTGCAGTGCTGCATTTAACCACTGCGCCACCTCGGCTACTTGTACTGTTTTAAAATGTTTTTTAGTATTTTTAAATGTAACATGTGTTTTTTTAATTGTAAGCCTGCCCTAGCATCCTTGGCTAAGGTAGACAGCCATGGAAATTAGTTAAATAAACAAACAAACTAAATAACAGATGTTTTAAATATTGAGTTTCCTTTTAACCATGTTGAATAACAGCTGGTGAAATCTTAGCTAAGATATAGCAACCCTGAGATTGCTGATTTACAGAACGTTGAATAATTTGGCGTGTATACTGGAATAATACCTTGGAAAACATTCAGGAAGGCGTCACCCCCTATCCTGTGAGATTCAGTATTATTCTGTACTTTTTATTTTGGTTTTAAATCAAACTAGTTCACTGATAACCATTCCATGTTCACTGTGATGTGCTTTCTTGAAGGTTCTTGAATATCTTGGCTTTTCCAGGAAAAAGAAATGTCTTGTTTACATTCTGTCACAAATCAAAGAATAATACCTAGGTACACCCACGTTACACCTATCCTCCGCGAGCTGCACTGGCTGCCCATTGGTCTCCGGACATGCTTCAAGGTGCTAGCCGTTACTTTTAAAGCCCTACATGGTATCGGACCTGGTTACCTGAGAGACCGCCTCCTGCCATTTACCTCCCAAAGACCGATTCGATCACACAGACTAGGCCTCCTCCGGATTCCATCTGCCGGTCAATGTCGACTGGCAACTCCCCGGGGGAGGGCCTTCTCTGTAGCTGCTCCAGCCCTATGGAATGATCTCCCCGTTGAGATCCGGACCCTTACTACCCTTCCGGCCTTCCGCAAAGCGACCAAGACCTGGCTGTTCCGGCAGGCCTGGGGCTGTTGATTTTGTCCAGCCCCATCCTAAGTTGTGAATGTTGTGCACCTTTTAATGTTGTTTTGTTTTTGTATGTCTTCCCCATCCCTTTTTTACTTGTAAGCCGCCCTGAGTCTCTAGAGAGTGGGCAGCATACAAAATAGATGATAGATGATAGATAGATAGATAGATAGATAGATGATAGATAGATAGATAGATAGATAGATAGATAGATAGATAGATAGATAGATAGATAGATAATACTGGGGACATCAATACTACTGTAGCAAGTCTGTTGTAGGGCAACACAAATCATAATCTTGAATTATTTCACTTGGTTCAGTTCCTACGTCTGCAATTAAATGTTAGGGTTGCACAGCAAACTGGGAAATAGCTCTTCCGGCAACCTGGGAGAGCCACAACTGTCCAGGCTACACTGCTGCACAAATAGACCAATATTTTATACTAAATGGACAAATATTCTTATAGATTTATATATGTTCCAAAGCAGGGAGTTTGGCAAATTGTAACTACAATGCACATCAGTCGGGAAAAATAAGTTGTACTACAATTCCTCAACCCCTAATGGGACTTTTTGAGGAGCCGAGGTGGCGCGGTGGTTAGAGTACAGTACTGCAGGCCACTTCAGCTGACTGTTATCTGCAGTTCGGCGGTTCAACTCTCACCGGCTCAAGGTTGACTCAGCCTTCCATCCTTCCAAGGTGGGTGAAATGAGGACCCAGAAATGAGGACCCAGACTGTGGGGGCGATGTGCTGACTCTGTAAACCGCTTAGAGAGGGCTGAAAGCCCTATGAAGCGGTATATAAGTCTAACTGCTATTGCTATTGCTACTTTTGACATTTTGTAAAATTGTCCATCGTGAGGGATTAAGATTCTTCCGTTTGAGATTTCTCAGCAGATATATAGGATATGTATCTCAGCAGCAGCCATTCTCAAGCAAACCGTCAGTGGTGCTTCTTCATTAAACTACTTGAATTAAAAATATTTACTCACTGTGTTGGGATCATATGTTATTTTTGGCAATGAGGACAAAGATGTTTCCCACCTTGATTCTTCCTGGCAGCAAACTCCCCCTGACTGGCTGGTTGCCTGTCTGGTAAACGTCCCACACAATGACCTCTGTCGTCAAATGATTCTGCAATACCTAATCTGGGATCTGCCATTTGTGTTAAAATTGTTTTTAAATCAAATGTTTATATAATAAATGTATACAATGAAATTTATATACATTTAATATAATTTATGCTAAATATAATTTGAAATACCTATCATATAAAGGTAATCCTAGATTTACAACAGTTCATTTAGTGGTAGTTCAAAGATACAACGGTACTGAAAAAAAAAGTGACTTATGACCATTTTCCATACTTACAACCTGTTCTGACCCCCCTCGTCCCACACCAACACACACTCCGAGCCAAAGAAAAGTTATGGCATTTAATTAACAGACAGACAGGTCCTTGGCAGCAAATCGGCACAGACAAGCTTGGGCAGCAATCAAGCACAGATACACCGTGGCAGCAATCCAGCCTGCCAAGCTCACAATAATGTTCTCTGACATTAGTTCCTGCGTTGACTTCTGCAAAAGGGGCGTGTGCACAAGCAGTCCTTTTATAGTCTGGAGAGGAGCCTAATTACCACCAGCTGAGTGCAATTACCTCCTGTAACTGCACAACTGTTCCTGACGCCTATTAGCTCTTCGGTGCCGGCCATCCAGGAACAATTCACTACTGGCATCCGGCTCACTCCCCCTTGTCTCCTCCTCACTGGTCCAAGGCTCAGGCGCCTCCTGGTGGCCAGCCAGCCTCTCTGCACCCTGCTCAGAGTCGGAACCCTGTCCAGGGTCCTCCACATCCTCCAGAGCCGACTCATCGGGTCCCTCGCTGTCGGAGTCTGGTGGCAGCTCCCAACGGCTCCTGCTGGGCCACAACACAACCATTTACATCATCCCCATGGTCACAGGATCAAAATTCAGACACTTGGCAACTGACTCATTAATGATGGTTGCAGGGTTACGGGATCATGTGATCACCTTTTACTGATCAAGTCAATGGGGGAGCCAGATCCACTTAACAACTGTGTTACTTAATAATTGCAGTGTTTCACTTAACAACTGTGACAAGAAAGGTCATAAATTGGGTAACTTTAATAAGATTTGTATGCCGCCCACTCCCTAGGGGCTCTGGGCGGCTAAATTCATTTAACCAATGTTTCACTTAGTAACAGAAACTTTGGGCTCAGTCAGGGTTGTAAGTCAAGGATTACCTGTAAAAGTGATGAAAGATATTTTTAAAAGTGTCTTTTTGTTAGGGAAGCGACAACAACAACTTTCGTGATAGACTAGAAGCTCCCTGTGTATTTTTTTTGTGTGTGTGCTGAAAATGGATAAAAATTGTGATTTTTGGATTTATCAATGAAAATGAGCTGTACCTGGAAAGAAGGGAACTACATAATGTGATTTTCAAATTAAATTTACAGTATCAAGCATGTCTACAAGTTCTGTAAAGAAGATGGGAAGTTCCTTTTTTCCCCTTCCCACTCCATTATTTGAACACTTTTTACTTTATCTTTCTTCCTTTCTTGATTTTTTTTCTACACTTATTTGCATTTATTTTTTAACTTTATGAAACATTTCACACTGAGACATATACAAATTATTTTTTCCATGGAAAATGCCATCATTACCTGTATAATAATGTTTTTTCTGTTATTTTGCCAGAAATTGTTCCATCTTTCTAGACTAGTGTTTCTCAACCTTGGCAACTTGAAGATGTCTGGACTTCAACTCCCAGAATTCCCCAGCCAGCGAATGCTGGCTGGGGAATTCTGGGAGTTGAAATCCGGACATCTTCAAGTTGCCAAGGTTGAGAAACACTGTTCTAGACCGTTGTTATAGTCTTTCCCAGGCCCACCTTAATATTTTTGCTATCAGCAGATATGAACATTTCATATAGAGAACTGCTCTTGGCTCAGAAAATAAAGCATTTTGCCTTCTAAGTAATTTTCTTGTCTCTCTGAGGTTGCACAAAATTAAGTTTTCGATTCCCATCAACTACCCGTCTTCCCATCATGTCTGATTGGCAGTAGCAAACCAAGTATTGCCTCTTGTAGCCTAACACCTATTAATTTCTGGGATGGCTTTCCTTTGAGGGCCGTTATTGATTTCCTGATCCTATATTGTTAAGGTAAGATGCTCATTACCTTACCTTGAGATGCCATTTTTTAAATTAAGGCTCACTCCCACACATTAGGGAATGATTACAGCAACCTACTTTGACTTGTTTACAGATAGTGGTTAGATAATGATTTCATCTGATTGCTTTTAACAGCCAAGGAGCAAGATGAGATTCTGTATTGCTGATGGGTATATATTATGCAATGGAAGACATAAAACCTTATTGTAGATGCCAATCCATTACAGTTTTAAATTGATCTTAGGACTGATAAGGATGACAGTTATCTATCTAATTAGTTTGGAAGGAAATAGAAAAAGTGCGTACATTGATATCTCACTTTTCCCCCAAAATACAATTAAGCTACCAGTATCTATCTATCTATCTATCTATCTATCTATCTATCTATCTATCTATCTATCTATCTATCTATCTATCTATCTATCTTTCTCTCTCTCTCTCTCTCTATCTCTCTCTCTCTCTCATCTCTCTCTCTCTCTCTCTATCCCTATCCCTATCCCTATCCCTTGTCTGTCTGTCTGTCTCTATCCCTATCCCTATCCCTAATCTGTCTGTCTGTCTGTCTGTCTGTCTGTCTGTCTGTCTGTCTGTCTATCTATCTATCTATCTATCTATCTATCTATCTATCTATCTATCTATCTATCTATCATCTATCTATCATCTCTCTCTCTCTAACTCTATATCTATCTATCTATCTATCTATCTATCTATCTATCTATCTATCTATCTATCTATCATCTATCTATCTATCTATCTCTCTCTCTCTCTCTCTATCTCTCTCTCTCTCTCTCTCTATCTATCTCTCTCTCCCTCTCCCTCTCCCTATCCCCATCCCCATCCCTATCCCTATCACTATCCCTTGTCTGTCTGTCTGTCCCTATCCCTATCCCTAGTCTGTCTGTCTGTCTGTCTGTCTGTCTGTCTGTCTGTCTGTCTGTCTGTCTGTCTGTCTGTCTGTCTGTCTATCTATCTATCTATCTATCTATCTATCTATCTATCTATCTATCTATCTATCTATCTATCTATCTATCTAATTACTTACCATATTAAGCTGCCGGTATATATCACTGTAAATTAGTAAAAGTCAGTTTCCTCATTGCAAGAATACTTTATCCATGTGTAGCCAAGAGTAAGGATTACTAATATTTCCTCGGGTGTTGTTTTGGTTTTCATAAATCTTTGTTATTTTTGTTGTATACCCTGTGATTGAAGTAATATTATTGGTGGGATCTAAATTATCTTGCAACATCTTTATTTGAGTAAAATGCCTATTAATCATAAGAATTATTTTCTTATTTTCATGAAGTCCCTGTTCTTTGTAAGATTCCAAAATTTGTTCAAAGAGGAATAATTTTTCCCAAAGAGAGATCCATGTTGGGCACATAAATAAACATTTAGACAAGGATCTGAACAGCTACATTATATGGAGTGACATGAATCCTCCAAGTTTAACCTGGATGAGGTCAAGGAACTAACCCAGCTTTCCAGCGCTTGGGGAAAAACTGATTTTCTAGAGACTATACCAGTGAACATTTGACATTTTTGATTTATTAGCTCTTTCTCTTTGGCTTTAAAAAAGGAAATGCTGAACTGGTCAGTCAAAACATTTGGTTTGTCTGGAGGTAGTTAATTAAACTCAGCAACCAACGTCCGGGTAAGTTTTATTTTAGTAGCCACCCACTGGAAAACCAGCCTTTGCATTGCATCATTACAGTGTCAGATCTTCCATAATTTCTCCAGTGGACTATTCCTTCTGGAAAAACTGAGCTGAGACATTATCTCACGATTAATGATTAGCAAAAACCTACAAGGAGTAAACAGCCACACAAGGTCAGGATGTCATATAGTTCTACAACGTGATTCCTGGCCAATCATTTTAGAATTGTTATAAATCAAACACAAATATTTCTGTTTTTTTATTTATGCTTCATGAATCAGGTACTAAAAATATACAGTAGGAGCTCTGGTCACAACCATAATTAGTTCCATAACTTTGGTCACGACCCGATTTGGTCGTGACCTGAACCTAATTTTGGAAATTTGGCACTTACCCCCCCCCCCCCAAAAAAAAAAAAAGGCTGCAAAAGGGAAAATCGGCCACAAAACAAAAAATATATATGAATTTTTTGGTTGGAATCTGATTTGGTCATGGTCAGAAGCATTCATGACCAGAGGTTCCTCTGTATCCTGCTCAATTTCTGATGTTTATATGTACAAATGTCCTCTCTTGGCCTGCTTTGTATTCTATTATTTAATATATTGGTGGGGTGATACTGAATGTATATATGTAAAATGAATGCAGAATGATTTATGTTGTTTAAATTCTGTTAGAAGGGAGAGCTGGATGAGATTATTTTAAAACAGAAGGTAAATTGATTCTTGTTGAAAGTATTATTTGAATATGTGGAATGATCTATGCTATTTAATTTTTATTAGAAGGGAAAGCTTGGTGAAATTATTTTGAGCTAAATTTTAAACTAATGTCTGCATAAATTTGATAGTGGTAAATATCAGAGAAGCAAGGGATGAGGGCAAAATGCATGCGGAATGATTTACGTTGTTTAAATCCTATTATAAGGGAAAGCTGGTCGGGATCATTTTAAGATAGAATGCAAACTGATTTTTGAGTAAAGTAATACTTGATCCACGCTGCTTAAATTTTACTAAGAAGGGAAAGTTTGGTCAGATTATTTTGAATTACTGTTTGAAATTAAGGCTAAGAAAGATTATTTACGCTGTTTAAATCCTATTAGAAGGGAAAGTTTGATTATTCTTCTGTAAAATAATATTTGAATATGTGGAATGATCCACGCTGCTTAAATTTTACTAGAAGGGATTATTTTTGAGCTAGATTGTATATTGATGTCTATACAAATTTGGATAAATGTTTATCTGAATACAAGGTTAAGGAAGAGGAATGGGAGAGTCTACAAGAGGCCGGGGTAAATAACAAAGAAGCAAGAGACGAGAATAAAATATAGATAGAATGACTTATACTATTTAAGCATAGATAAAGATGGGGGGCTGAGCTTAACACAAAGAGTTTCTTTCTTTGTTTTTTTTCTTTGTTCTTTTCTTTTCTTTTTTTTTTCCCCCCCTTAACATATTACTTTTATTTTTAATCCATACGAACACAAGATACTTTAGATAGAAGGCAGTGCCAGGTGTGGGCCCTGGGAAGTCGGGAGGAGTAGGGATGGGGATTTATGGGGGGTGGGTGGGTGTTAACATAGTCTCAATAAGAACAAGAATGCACTTATATACGGTTGTTCTTTTTTTTCCTTTTTTTTCTCTTTTCTTTCTTTATATTTTTTTTCCTTGGTTTATTTTACTTTTTATCAGATTATAATAAACAACACTTGAATAAAGGAATACACCAAGGAGGGAGGTAGAGGGAAAGAGGAGGGAGGAGTAAGGAAGGAGTAAGGGGAATGTAAGGAGGGCGTGTTGGGAGTAAGGGGAGAAGGAAGGTTTGAGGGGAAAGGGAAGTAGGAGGGGAGCGTTAGAGGGAGGAAAGGAAAGTTGGAGGGGGTAGATGGGGTGTATGGAGGATGGAAGTGTCAGGTGGGGTTACGAATGATGAGTTGTGTTTTCCTTTTTATTTTTTTTTATTTTTTTTATTTTTTTTTCTTATAGCAAATACCCTGTATATAAGTGATTGTAAAATGGAATGTGAAAATGAATAAAATATATTTAAAAAAAAATAATAATAATTGCTCTCTGTGAACACAAGAGGTTCCATTTAGCTGTTGTGGGTAATTACCTTCTGAAACCTATAGTTGTCATGAATTTATATAACTGTTTAAGCCGTGATCCGACAAATGCGCGCCCGACAAATTCGCGCCAACAAAACCGCTGCGACAAAACGGCGACATTGAAAGCGCGCCCACAAAAGCGCGATTAGGGTTTTTAGGTTAGGGTTAAGGTTAGGGTTAGGGTTAGGGTTGTTAACGTTGTTACCCTTGTTTTCGCGTTGTTTTCGATGGTGCGCTTTTGTCGGCGCGCATTTGTCGACGCGCTTTAGTGGGCGCGCTTTCAACGTCGCCGTTTTGTCGCGGCAGTTTTGTCGGCGCGCATTTGTCGGCGAACCGTTTAAGCTTATAACCTATCTCCAAATTTTGTAGCAATGAATTTCAAAAGTTTTAATGTGCTGAATTGAAAAAAGTGCTTATTCTACAGGGCTCGAACCTTCCGAAGCAAATTGAATTCATACACATTTGTGTCCCTCCAAAGTACCTTAAGTTAGGGGAGGAGAATTATATACCTCATAATTTATTTCCCCCTTTTCTCTCTTAAGCATTTTTCATCCCTAAATTCCCCCGGAAAATCATCAAGTAATCATCTTTCCTTCGCTTGGAAATACATACTGGTTTTGCTCTTTCAAACTAATGTTTTGAAACTCAGGGCAGCCAGAGGTGAAAGGAACACTTTCTACACGAAGGCTTCTGCGGTCATTGTAAAGTCACAGCCAAATTAACACTTGTTATTTTCTTCCATTGCATCATGGGTTCCCCACCTCTCTTACCATACTACAGTATGACTCTTCTCCTGCAGCTGTTGGCAAAATACTATGCGAAGAGTCAGTCATTTTCTCTCTGTGCTTTGATGCTCTAAATCCTGTTCTTAAATCATTTTTTTTAATCTGGGCAATCAGAGAGCAAGAGTATTATGTCAGATGAATTGCATCAGGCTGCCAGCTTGCTAGTAATAAATTCACTTTCTATGTGCTTTGACACTGAATCATATTGTTGGAAGGATGGAAAAGACTGTACTACTCAAATGTAGGTACAGATATATAAAGGAACATTAAGAGAACTTTAGAGCATGGAACAGGGAAATGGTCTTTAAATCTTTTTATCTTAAAAGTCAGACAGCCAGAAATTCAGCAGACAAATAGAAAATAGAAGGGAGATAAATGCTCCTGGGTGAATCCAGTGATTTTGTTTTAAAAGCAAGCGAGACGGGGGAAAAAATGGTTACATGTGGGTGGAAACAAACATTGCACTTGTGAATGGTTTATATTTTGTTTATTAACATCATGTAGTGCGTATAATGGAATAAAGCAATATTAATGCGTTTTTCACTATTGAAACTCTGGGGAGCTGGCACACAAAAGAAGTTTGCTTAATATATATGCTTAATATATAAAGTTTAGTTGGCGTGCTTTCATTTTTCATGAACATTTTAGAGTGGGAAAATGTAACTTATTTCTACGAATAGACTAGTTTTCCTCACTTTGTATGTTGAGATATATTTTCTGGTTCCGCCACTAAACCGCGCTCGACTAAACCGCGTCGCTGACGTCATCAACAGGGCGACAACAGCGCGGAGACAGAAGCACGCTGTAAACCCTAAACCTAAAATTAACCCCTAAACCTAACCCCCCTAAACCTAATCCTAAACCTAAACCTAACCCTAAACCTAAACCTAACCCTTAACCTAACCCTAACCCTAAACCTAACCCTAAACCTAATCCTAAATCTAATCCTAAATCTAACCCTAAAGCTAACCCTAAAGCTAACCCTAAAGCTAACCCTTACCTTAAGTGGAATTGGCTTGCTTTCAAAGCGCTATTTAAAGCGCCCTTCTTTCTCCGCGCTGGCTGTTGTCGCCCTGTTGATGACGTCAGCGACGCGGTTTAATCGGGTGCGGTTTAGTCGAGCGCGGTTTTGACGGGTCACGATATTTTCTTTTGGAGAGAAAAGGACATCAAATTAGCTGAACACTTTCTTGAGATAGGCTATATTAACATTTTTCTGCAAGTCTCCTTGTGCTGTGTCTGCACTGATTCAGGGAGGTGTTTAGTTTAACTGAAGTGTGTTTCCAAATGCCTTAACCTTGTTACAAGGTTAAAGAATGCATCGGCCTCCTTTGCCTATGTGAGTTTCTTGTGTACAGGTAGCCCTCGTCTTACGACCACAGTTGAAAACCAAAATTTATGTTGCTAACTGAGACATTTGTTAAGTGAGTTTTGCCCCATTTTACAACCTTTCATGCCACAGTTGTTGAGTGCATTATTGCACTTGTAAAATTAGTAGCATGGATGCCCCATTGACTTTGCTTGTTCAAAGGGTGTTAAAAGGTGATCATATGATCCCAGGACACTGCAGTCATCATAAATATGATTTCAGATTCAGATTTCAGATTTAGTTTATTTGTATGCTGCCCTTCTCCGGGAGGGACTCAGGGCGGCGAACAACTCAAAGGGGGGAAAGGGGAACATAAAACACAATACACATAGTTAAAATGGCCAACAATCATACAACCACACAGGTCGAGCGGGGAGGGGAACTCATCAACCCCAGGCCTGCCGGCAAAGCCAGGTTTGACGGCTTTTCGGAAGGCCTGGAGAGAGGTGAGGGTCCGAATCTCTGCGGGGAGTTCGTTCCAGAGGACCGGAGCTGCCACAGAGAAGCCCCTCCCCTGGGTCATAGCCAGGTGGCATTGGCTGGTAGACGGAACCCGGAGGAGGCCAACCCTGTGTGATCTAATGGGTCTTTGAGAGGTAATTGGCAGCAGGCGGTCTCTCAAGTACCCAGGTCCAATACCATGAACCAGTTGCAAACATCCGAATTTTGATCATGTGACCAAGAGGATGCGGCAATGGTCGTATATAATAATGATAAACAACCAAATTCGCTTTTTCAGTATTGTACCTTTGAACGGTCACTATTGAACTGTTGTAAGTCGAGGACTATCTGTATTTGTGTCAAGGTCGTATCTCTAATTGTCTACATATATAACTGTTTTAAGAAAAAACAAGCAGAGCACCAGGTATATGGTACAATATACAAGGATATTTCTAGGTTCATAGTTCATAAAGCAGATGTTTATATGTATCAATTGTTATGTTATTTCCTTTTTTAATACATAGTTTATACTTTTGGGTAACAGTTTTGTCAGCCCTTGGATGCTTTCATGTAATGCAGTGGTCTCCAACCTTGGCAACTTTAAGACTTGTGGACTTCAACTCCCAGAGTTCCTGGCTGAGGAACTCTGGGAGTTGAAGTCCACAGGTCTTAAAGTTGCCAAGGTTGGATGATCAGTGATGTAATGTATTTGACGACCTGCCAAAATAAAGCTTCTAAGATCTCACGTGAGAACTGAAATGTCCAGAGGTTCCATGTGTGATTTTGCCCTATTCCTCTGACTGAATTTTAGGATTGCATTTTTTTTTTGGGAGCAACAGGTGCTATGCTACTCCATATTGCTGACTTCTGTGGTAAGAAAACAGGAGGATTGCAAATGGAAGATAGTGATATTTTTAAATTTTATGAATAAAGAAATAGAAACGCACCAACGTATCATGCGGAAACCGTCCCTTTTCTGAGCCACATAAAATAACGTGCGGGTCTTTTTTTTTTTTATTTTATTTGATTAAAAATTAGGAATCATGTTTAGTAATATTCCGCGTATGTTAATTGTCTTCTCCTTTCTGTTTTCTTGTGTCTCTTTAGGCCTTGAATAGAGGCATCGCAGCTGTTAAGGAAGATGCTGTGGAAATGCTGGCTAGCTATGGCTTGGCATACTCCCTCATGAAGTTTTTCACAGGACCGATGAGCGATTTCAAAAACGTGGGTCTGGTTTTTGTCAACAGTAAAAGAGATAGAACCAAAGCAGTGTTGTGTATGGTTGTGGCTGGTGCTGTGGCTGCAGTGTTTCATACCTTGATAGGTAAGTTTGCTTTTTTATCGAAATGGCACTTCTGCTCAAATGATTGGCTAACACATAACATCTTTTTGTTCATCCAGTTTCCTTAGGCATTTGTCCATTATAATTTTGCCAGAACTAGAAATTCCCTCCCTTACTCCCCAAATTTTGATTGAAGCCAGGTCTCTCAGGCATCCTCATGTTGTCACCAATAACAATATATTTGGGTTCCAAGCAGTGGTGGGATTTAGCCGGTTCGCACCTATTCGGAAGAACCGGTTGGTAACTTTCTAAGTAGTTCAGAGAACCGATTGTTGGAAGAAATCTCCTTTTGTTTTTTTCCACTTTACAGGGCTAATCCTGTAAGGAAGGCAGGAAGGAAACATTCTGGTGTTGTTTCTAGCCTCATCTTTATTGCCCTGCTTACAGAAACTGCCTCTCCCGTTAACCCTTATTCCATTGTAACAGCTATTTGCTTTTAGTCAAGAGCCTTTATAGTATAATAGCAATAGCAATAGCAGTTAGACTTATATACCGCTTCATAGGGCTGTCAGCCCTCTCTAAGCGGTTTACAGAGTCAGCATATCGCCCCCACAGTCTGGGTCCTCATTTCACCCACCTCGGAAGGATGGAAGGCTGAGTCAACCTTGAGCCGGTGAGATTAGAACTGCTGAACTGCAGATAGCAGTCAGCTGAAGTGGCCTGCAGTACTGCACCCTAACCACTGCGCCACCTCGGCTCTAATACATAATTGTGCCAAAGAAAGGAGCATAAATCTACTTCATTCAACGACTCTCATTTTCCTTCCATCAGTTGTAATTCATGGAAGAAAAATGGATGATCCCTCATTTTTGGGTTCTATTGTAATAGGTTTTTACAACCTACTAAGTACTGAAATTTTGTCCAGAGAAACTCAGCATCTCCGATGGAAAAATACTCCTGTTTTTGTCTCTGTCTTAAAATACCGAACTGTTGAACATCGCTGCTATTGCTACTTATTATTGTTACTCAGAAGTATTCCCATTGCTCCTATTATTGTTATTATTCTGCAGCATACAGTGATCTTGGATACTACATCATTAACAAGTTGCATCATGTTGATGATTCCGTGGGAAGTAAAACACGCAAGGCCTTCCTTTATCTTGCAGCTTTTCCTTTCATGGATGCCATGGTAAGTCTGCGGAAGAGATTGCTCTCTTGTTCTCGGAGATCTTTTAAAATAGTGGGTGGGGTTTTTTTTACAGCTTTGGTTTATTAGCAATAGCAGTTAGACTTATATACCGCTTCATAGGGCTTTCAGCCCTCTCTAAGTGGTTTACAGAGTCAGCATATCGCCCTCAACAACAATCCGGGTCCTCATTTCACCCACCTCGGAAGGATGGAAGGCTGAGTCAACCCTGAGCCGGTGAGATTTGAACAGCCGAACTGCAGAACTGCAGTCAGCTGAAGTAGCCTGCAGTGCTGCATTTAACCACTGCACCACCTCGGCTCTACTTTAGGTTCTGTAGTTTGTTCCACGAAATTAACTTTGTTCCATCTTCTGGTCTTTTTTTTTAGTACAAGCCCAGCCTCTTCAAAGATGTCTATAAAGGCCTTGTTTGGTTTTTTAAAAAAACAAAAATAACTGCCTCACTATCTCTCATTTATTTCACAAGTAATTATTACACAAACCCTTGTTTTAATGGGCCTTCCTTGAGTGGGTTTCAGATACGGTGGTCAAGATCTGTCTGTTCACTGTAGATGTCTGCATGTATAAAATTCTGTTTGAATTTAATGGACATTTTGCGTTAACAGGTGCTGTTTATATTCACAGTCCAGTCTGTTGAGGGTTTATTGTAATTTTCAGAAGTTAATTCGCTCCAGTTACTCTGGTCTCATTCCTTGACTGTAATTCAACAACAAATGTCCATCCTCCCCGTCAGTTTAAATAGTTTGCTTATGTCCCAAACAATAATCAAATAATTATACATAACTTGATAGTAATGCTGTATATGCCTGTATCTATAGTTTATTTTGTATGCTTATGGAATCTTTCCCAGATAATTATGGGGGTTAACCTTTGTAATTCCTGACTAGTAATCATGCTAGGCAGGATAAAACTTGTAATCAAACATCTGGTGTTCAAGGCTGAACAATGTTAACTTGCTAGAAAGCATTTTCCCATCTTAATGTACAATAGAATGAGATTCATACCTTTGTGAACAGAGAAAGAAATGATGGCTTTTAGTGTTGGTTCCATTGCACCAGATAGTGTGGTTGTGCAATCTGTGTTCGTTTTACTGGTATTCCAGAATTAAAACTCATCCCGATTGATGATCTGTTTTTCTTCCTTTTTGTTAGGCTTGGACACACGCAGGGATCCTTCTGAAACACAAATACAGCTTTCTGGTTGGATGTGCCTCCATTTCAGATGTCATTGCTCAGGTAAGAGTTTGTTCAAGTTACAACTAGTGCTTCCCAACTAGTTGGGAAGTGTGCAGTTAAATGAATACCATTTCCATGTTTGAAAAAGTATTTGTTAATTTATATGTTTGAACACACATGAATTGATGCTAGACGTTCTGGGCTGCCGTTCCTGGACATTGGCAAGAAGGAGCTAATATTGAAACAAAATGGTTCACCGACAAATACGCGCTCGACAAAAGCGTGCTGACAAAACTGCGGCGAGAAAACCACAAGGTCGAAATCGCACCGACAAATGCGCGCCAACGAAAGCATGACATTAAAAAAGCAATGAAAACAACATAACAACCCTAACTCTAAACCTAACCCTAAACCTAACCCTAAACCTAACCCTAACCCTTACCTTAACCCTAATCGCGCTTTTGTGGGTGCGCTTTTGTCGGCGCTCTTTTGTGGGAGCGCTTTCGACCTCCCGGTTTTCTCGCCGCGGTTTTGTCGGCCCGCTTTTGTCGGGCGCGCATTTGACGGGTCACGAAACAAAATTACTTCTCAGCCTTAAGATCTGTGTCTTCCTCAGTCTAAGGTCCTCTACCAGAGGCCTGGAGGTTTGAGGCCCTGCATGGGACCTTAGCTGTTCCTTTGCCTGCAATCTTCTGGACAGGGAGATTTCTGAGATTTATTGGAGCCACTGTCCCAGTTTAGGAGTCACAGACCTGAGTGCTCCTATCACGAATGGGACCATTTTGGCTCCAGTTCCTCCTTTGGGACTTAGTACTTCTCCAGTTTCTCATAATCCTTCTTCTTGATATTGCTTTACTGGGCGTTGCTACATCTATTGAAGACTAGACACACACACACCACACATTTATACATAACTACACACACAAATATACATAATGTTACTGATCTCTATGTTTATCATCAGCATGTACTATTATACTATAATGTTATAATTACAGCGTTGTTGCTTACTCTTTTTCATTTGTGTCATAATAGCCATTAATGACTCATCTAACTGTTAGATGGTGATAAAATGGATGCTGTTACATATACTTTTGACTGTATTTAAACTAATGCTATAATTCAACCTTTATTTTTCCCCCTACTATTCTCTCAGAGTAATCACACAATAATTTTTGGATCGGAAAGGCAACCCAGAGAGATTTTCTCTGTTAGTTTTCAATCGCCACAGTTTTGTGACAGAAACCTACAAATTACCACATCCTGAATATGATTACCTCAAGATTTCTGTTTTAACAATTGATCTTTAAGTGCACTTCATTTTTGTTCCTTTGCCCAATACTCCAAATTAACAGGTTTTCTTAACAGGTTAAGAAAGATCTTAACGTGATCTTTCAGCTCAGTTAATGCTTTCAATGCATATTAAACAATATATAAAGCTAAGTGGATAGGAATGTAACAGACTGCAGTATATTTGCTTAAATATTCCATTAAATCGTAATCACTCTCATTAAAGACATTAATTCAGTAATTCATTAACTAGCCCACGTGGATGTTAATTTTTTCTTTCTTTGGAGATATGTGGAATGTGTCAAGATTCACATGCATTAGCTGCGAATTGTAAAGTTTTCTCAAGAGAATCATCCAAACCTACTTTATTGGTTATATTTATTTGAAGAGTTGCTCTTTGCAATTAAAATAATTATACTAAATATAAAGAGTATGTCATCAGATGGAAAGGAACGGGACACTGACTATTCTTGTTCCATTCTTTAGCTTTTAAACACAATTGCTAAACTGTGTTCCCCAAACTGTTGCGGAAACAATTAACTCTAGTTTTCATCTGTGTTCTGATTATTTGTATAAATACGTTGTATTTTTATGTCCTGTGAAAATCCTGTGAAATAGGGAGAACATAACCAGAATTATCTTGACTCACATAGATAAGCAGACTACTACAAAATGAACCAAAAATTCAGGTTTAAACTCCTTGTGTAAAAATATGTGCTCTGTTGCAAAATGTACTGCATGTATTTTGGTTTCTGCACAGATCATATAGAACCCATTATGCCTTTTAAATATCAGTATTTTGGAGTCCTAATGAAATCATTAATTCGTTTAATTAAGCAGAACTCTCAGTTCAGCCATTCATCAGCAATATTGAGATAACCTATCTTACAGAAATGTTTGAGTTTGAGTTTATTGATCTTGTATGCCGCCCACTCCCGAAGGACTCCGGGCGGCTTACAATAAACAAGGGAAGGGGATAAATAAGCAAAACAACACTTTAAAATACGCAACATTCACAGTTTCCGTGGGGCTGGATATTTCACAAGCCCCCAGGCCTGCTGGAGCAGCCACGACTTGGTGGCTTTGCGGAAGGCCGGGAGGGTAGTAAGGGTCCGGATCTCCACGGGGAGGTCGTTCCAAAGGGCCGGGGCTGCAACAGAGAAGGCTTTCCCCCGGGAAGTCGCCAGCCGACATTGTCTGGCAGATGGAATCCGGAGGAGACCTAACCTGTGCGATCTAATTGGTCTGAGAGAGGTAATCAGCAGGAGGCGGTCTCTCAGGTACCCAGGTCCGATGCCATGTAGGGCTTTATAGGTAACGACCAGCACCTTGAAGCGGAGACTAATGGGTAGCCAGTGCAGCTCGTGGAGGATAGGTGTGACGTGGGTGTACCTGGGTGCACCCACAATCGCTCACGGGGCTGCGTTCTGGACTAACTGAAGTCTTCGAACACTCTTCAAGGGCAGCCCCATGTAGGAGCAATTTCTCAAATGAATGTGGTAGAGTTTTAGAGTTTTAGAGTTTAGAGTTTTATTGGGATTTATAGGCCGCCCTTTTCCCTGAGGGGACTCAGGGCGGCTTACAACCACAAGGGAAGGGGGTGCAGCGTAAAAAAAAAAAAAAAAAAAAAAAAAAAACCAGAATGTGAACAAAGAAAAAATAGTAAAAACACAACTTTCGTTCAGCAATCAAACACTCGGGCGGGTAAATTAGGAACCTATCCCCAGGCCTGCTGGGAGAGCCAGATCTTGAGGGCTGCGCGGAAGGTCTGGATGGTGGTGAGGGTACGGATCTCAACGGGGAGGTCGTTCCACAGGGTCGGAGCTGCCACAGAAAAGGCTCTCCTCCGTGTGGTCGCCAGTCGGCATTGACTGGCAGATGGGATTCGGAGGAGGCCCAGTCTGTGCGATCTAATTGGTCGATTTAGGGAGGTAATCGGCAGAAGGCGGTCTCTCAAGTACCCAGATCCACTACCATGGAGTGCTTTAAAGGTGGTCATCAGTACCCTGAAGCGCACCCGGAGACCAACAGGTAGCCAGTGCAGCCCGCGGAGGATGGGTGTAACGTGGGCGAACCGCGGTGCGCCCACTATCGCTCGCGCGGCTGCATTCTGGACTAGCTGTAGCCGCCGGATGCACTTCAAGGGCAACCCCATGTAGAGCCCATTGCAGTATTCCAGCCTAGAGATCACAAGGGCTCGAGTGACTGTTGTGAGAGCCTCCCGGTCTAGGTAGGGCCTCCCGGTAGACATGTAAGAGAAATCAATCATTATTTCTTGTCAAGGTGGAAAACCAATATATACCATCTGCATTTAGCCACTTCGGAGATTATAATGAAGCCATATCTCATGTTTGGAAAATGATGCCCCAAGTGACTTAGCCTTGTGACTGTCTTAGCTGTTCCTAACTTAGCTGTCTTCCTCCTCTCTTTTTTTCTGGATAGGTGGTTTTTGTGGCTATTTTGCTACATAGTCACTTGGAATGCCGGGAACCACTTCTCATCCCAATCCTGTCTTTGTACATGGGAGCCCTCGTCCGATGTACCACGTTATGCCTGGGTTATTACAGAAACATTCATGATATCATTCCTGACCATAGCGGGCCAGAGATGGGAGTAAGTTTGGATAAATTAATACGTTACCTGTAGAATTGCATCTAATACATCCATTTGTATTATAGCATTATAATTCAAACTCCGGTAATGCTGCTTTAGATTTTAAAAAAAATTTTTTTATAGAGATTGAGTACTGCAATGTTGATTTTTTAAAAAAAATGTCCAAAACTTTCTAGTATTTCCTGTTAGCTACTAAAGGATGCTTTTTAAAAGATGTTCCTTAAATTTAATTGGTATTTTGCTATTCGATAGGTTTGAAAAATGTAATGAGAAAAATAATCCAATATAAAAAATATATAATAATAGTAAGTAATCAATTGTATTTAGGAAAGTTCCTATAAATATGCCTGTGGGTTTTTGTTGAGTACAAGACTACTACTACTACTACTACTACTACTAGTAGTAGTAGTAGTAGTAGTAGTAGTTATATACTCATAGCTAGGCAATGGCTTCAATGTAACTTATTCTTTTCTAGTTTCAGTAGCATATGTTAGGTCTTGTATATATAAGGCCACTTGATCATTCTTCTCCTAAATATCTCTAAAACCAAAGTATATATATTGTGGTTCTGTTTCCGATAGTTTTTGTCTCATTCTTATTTGTATTGACACTAAGAAACAAATCAGCATCAAGCCAAGGAAATGAGCATAGAACTAAAAGAAATGCAGAACCAGTAGTGAAGTGAAGAAAGTCATTAATCTTCGAAGATGCTTCTTTGCAGAAAAATGTATGAGAAGAACTGTCTTTTAAAATATCACCTTGCATAATTGTAGCTAAAGTACAATACTTTTCTTCAGCAAATCCTTAAACACGGTTTGAATGCCCCAGTACAGTAATATTCCTGTACTTCCATAGGCAAAGTTTTTTAAGAATCTGTAGTTCCTTTTTTATTTATATGCTTATTTAATATTATTTATTGAAACTGTCTGAGCATTTGTAAAATAATTTCTTTAGCTCCTCTAATGAGTGTGCTCTGGCTTTGTGATTTAACAACACTGACTTTTCTCATTTTATCTGCAGGGAGATGCTACGATTAAAAAGATGCTAGGTTTCTGGTGGCCTTTGGCATTAATTTTAGCCACTCAGAGAATCAGTCGGCCCATTGTGAACCTCTTTGTATCCCGTGATCTTGGTGGCAGTTCGGCAGCCACGGAGGTATGAGTCCAATTTGCTTTCATTTTCTAATATTTGTTCCTAATAGCAGATCTATACCGTATATTCTGGGCATATAAGACGACCCCCTACTTTCAGGCACCCACGATCCGGCTGAAGGCCTCCGCGCTGGCGGGCTTTCGTAGTTTGAGCTCAGCGCCTTCCTCCTCCAGACCTCCAGCCAGACCTTACTAAGTCATTCCAGCGCTCATCCATCCGAGGAGCACCAAGGTTATCAATTGAAAAGCTGGTGGCGGCACGGCTTTTTGCTTCGCTGTGTTGCTTTTTCTTTTGTTTTGGTTTTTTGGTATACCTGGCCTATAAGACGACCCCCAATTTTTGAAATAATTTTTGGGGGTTAAAAAGTTGTCTTATACGCCAGAAAATATGGTATTTATGCAGAGAAGAACTATGTTTCTTCCCAGTCCTTTAAAAACGCATCACGCCAAGCTGTTGAAAATATATTAATTTTCCGTTGGTAGCTTACCCATGCTACTGGCTCTGTTGGATTTATTTCCTGCAGTTCCTAGCCAACATGACTTGACTTGGCTTTTCTCGTTTCTGATATTATTAGGATCCCTGAAAGACTTTACAATCAAAATTGTCACCAAGTCTTCTTTTTTATTTAACTAAGTTTGCTCTCTCTAGAGCCGAGGTGGCGCAGTGGTTAAATGCAGCACTGCAGGCTACTTCAGCTGACTGCAGTTCTGCAGTTCGGCTGTTCAGATCTCACCGGCTCAAGGTTGACTCAGCCTTCCATCCTTCCGAGGTGGGTAAAATGAGGACCCGGATTGTTGTTGGGGGCGATATGCTGACTGTAAACCGCTTAGAGAGGGCTGAAAGCCCTATGAAGCGGTATATAAGTCTAACTGCTATTGCTATTGCTATTGCTATTGCAATCTATCTATCTATCATCTATCTATCTATCTATCTATCTATCTATCTATCTATCTATCTATCTATCGGATTGTTGGGGGCAATATGCTGACTCTAAACCGCTTAGAGAGGGCTGAAAGCCCTATGAAGCGGTATATAAGTCTAACTGCTATTGCTATTGCTATTTTTCTGTGTGATTTTGACTCAGGAAAAAATCACTTGACTACTACTTCCTTTTCACTTAATGAAGAGGGATGCACATTTTTTTTTCCAAATTGAAGATTACACTTGGTCTTTGCAGGTGGGCAATGTTCCCAAAAGTTTGTGACCAAAGAAATAGATGGAGATTAAAAAAAAACCTACACTGGATTTTTTTGTTTGTACCTGAAAGAAACTTTATGTATTTTCCCCAATAATTTCAGACTTGAGGCAGTATAGGAGCTGCACCTTTTCTATATATTTCTACAGATATTTTCCACTGTTGCAAATATGGTACCTGATCAGATACTTAGAATTCTGCCCCACTATGAAATCACTCACATTTATAGGATCAGTATAAACGTGCAACCTTTATTCTAGCATGATATTTAATATAATTCTGTTTCATGGAAATGAAGGCCTTTGAGGTTTTATCTAATATACTTGTATACCAAAGTAATGTAAAGAAGTAAAATCTAGAATTAAGACATTCAGCATGTACTTAATTGAACAGTTAATTTTTACTGGGTACAAGTTGTGTAATTAATATTTTAAACCACCCATTTGGACATATTTTCCGTTGTGAAAGCAAAGAATGCCTTTCAACGTTCTCTTGTTGAAATGTGTCCCCATCTTGTCAGCTGATAACTGACTTCATCGCTGTCTATTGTTCATGTGTTCTGATGCTTTCTGTTTCTGAAAACATCGTTGCTAAAAGAGAAAGCACTGGTAGCGCTAACAGTTTGGAAAATCCTGGCACACAAGCAGAGTGTAACTGCAATTCTCACCTTATAAATGCTGCTGGATTTACTTGATGGGTGTTTTGGGCCCAATTCAGGTTTAATGCTTCTGAATTTCTAACCACAGTTAGACTATGAGGCATATGTTGTTGGCTCATATATTACTTCTTCTTTCTTGCATGCAAAACACCTTTTCAAATATTTGAAAAAATAAAATGGTCTATTTAATTCAGAGTACATTTAGGTCCCATGAATTATGATTGAATATCAGAAAAAGCTCCTATTCATAATTGCAAAAATCAATTTGAGTGTGCACTTGTTTAGCTACGAAGGACTTCTCTTCACTGGCTGTATTCAAGCAAAGTTGACAGCTATCAGAGATTTTTTTTTTAGTTTAGATTCCTGTACTGATCAGAGAGTTCAACTTGATGGCGTAAACTGCTCTTTGCAATTCTGTGAAATCCATTTCCCTTTTTCAAACGCAACACTGCAATTGATTAAATAACCATGCTGTGTATAACAATATTTATTTACACTCCTAGAGAAGTGTGCTGCTACTTTGCATAGCATATTTTAATTGGCAAGCCTAAATAGAATTTATTTCTAAGCCATAAGACTATGTTGTTATTGTTTTCTTAAGTGATTTCCCTTAGAACGAAACTGAAAAGATGAAGAGATTTCCTGAAGTCTCCGGAGGGCAAAAAACTATCCTATGAGCAAACTGGAAGTCAATTCCGGATTGCTCGTAGGGTTGATTTTAGCCCTCCGGAGGATGCTCCTGGAGCCTCCAGAGGGCCTCCGGGGGGGGGGGGGAGGCTGTTTTCACCCTCCCCAGGCTCCTATAAAACCTCTGGGGAGGGCGAAAAAAGCATGCAAAAAATGGGGGGGGAGCACCTGTCATGCGCGCTGGGTGGGTGTTGTGCATTGCATTATGGGTGTGGCATGCCCGCGCACGACCCCCCTGCGCTCCCCCCCCGCTTATGGCACACAAGCCAAGAAAGGTTCACCAGCGCTGTGGTCTGCTTTAACTGCTTTTTATTAGAGAAGCCATCGCGTACTCAGCCGTAAATCCTATAATTATGGGATTCACCCATATTAAGCCAACATGAAAGTAATATTATGGCTTAATATAATACGTGAATCCAGGTATTCATTTACTTAGTGCCAGTTGTTGGCATCTACTGTAGTCACGGAGCAGGTGCGTGCTTGGCAGTCTTAAATTACTGCTGCTCTTAACCGTGATGGAAGTATTCAACTATTAGTTAAAGAGCAAGTTGCCTCTGAAGATTTGATCTGTAATCTTCTGTCTTTCCTTCACACTTTAGGCAGTTGCAATTTTGACAGCTACGTATCCAGTGGGACACATGCCATATGGCTGGTTGACAGAGATCCGAGCTGTTTACCCTGCTTTCGACAAGGTGAGCTTGTTTTCTGCGTTGAGAGCAAATCCTTAGTTTTCCTTTCAAGTGCAGTTTGGCCAAGAGGTGTCTCTGTAAGAAATAGGCTTTGTGAGGAGTGAATTTGCAACAACAAAAAAACTAGTCTGATTGCTTTTCCTGATACTGTCACTTATACATGGATCTTGTCCCATCCTGCTCAACAACTCCACCTCTTTTATTCCTTACGAAGAGATTGGAACAATGACCTCCGGGCCCAAAGGTTAATCCTTTGTTTGCTTAAGAAATTGTAAGGTAATTGTTTCTCTGTTGTGTCTCTATGTGTCCACAAAGGATATGGAGCACAGAGGATAAAATGGAATATAAGAAGAGCCTCTGTGCTGGGCAACAAACTTTCTCTTACACTGTACTGTAAAAGAGCTATTGAGGGTATTTTTTTCCCTTGAGTCTCTGACTTACAACTAATAAACTAAGAAAATGATGCCACAAAGATGGGTATACAAATGCGTATGTCCCTGAGCTTCCTTTTATTGATAGCTCCCTTTAAGAATGACATCAGCGCTTCAGCTGTTTTGGGATGAACACTTCTTCTGTTCTAGGATGGAGCTTCTTCTGTTTCAGAAGCTCCATCTGTCTAGCTAGATAGAGGGTGGGTTCAGGGAGAGAGAAATGGTTTTTTTTTTTTTAAATATTTGCATAGGGATATCTGGAATTTCTTTGTTAGGAACAGAACATCAAGTCACTTAGTATGTGTACAAATCATTAGAGTGAATGCAAACCAGATGTTCAGGCCTTCATTTTATTTGGGTTTCTTTTATTGCTAATTAGGGGTAGGATAAATCACAGTGATTTAGATCTTTCGGAGAGAGATGAGAGGATATTTCTCTATGAAAACAACTACTGTTATATAGATCAGATTGGGCTTAATAGATCTCTAGGAATCTGGAAACTTTTGCCTGAAAATTCAGTAGGTACATTATAATAAGGCAGACACCCCTACCATAATAAATAAATAAGAGCTTACTATATTGCGTGTTCAGCATCTGCTATAGCATCTTGCTGCATCAAACTGCAGGGCTGGGTTTGGATAAATTCCCATTAAAGTGTAGGAAATTGGAGAGAAGATGGACAAGCAGAGAAGGTTTAATGCTCTCTGTTCTGACCCCCTCCTCCGTCCAGTAACGAATGCCGAGACAAGCTTAACTGGAATGTACTTTAATAGCAAGACACCAACACCTCGGTGGCTGAAAGCCAAGCAGAACAAACAGATAAGGACTTTAGCAGCAACTCAGACAAACTCAGGCAGCAATAAACACAGATAAGGCTTGGCAGCAATCCAGCCTGCCAAGCTCACAGTAATGTCCTCTGACATTCAATCCTGCGTTGACTTCTGCAAAGAGGGAAGTGTGCACAAGTAGCTTTTTATAGTTTGGAGAGGAGCCTAATGACCACCAGCTGAGTGCAATCACCTCCTGTAATTGCGTAATTGTTCCTGAGCCTCTTCGATGGAGTGCATCCAGGAACAACTCACTACTGGTCTCCGGTTCACTCTCCCTTGTCTCCTCCCCACTGGTCCAAGGCTCAGGTGCCTCCTGGTGGCCAACCAGCCTCTCTGCGCCCTGCTCGGAGTCGGAACCCTGTCCAGGGTCCTCCACTTCCTTCAGAGCCAACTCAGAGGGCTCCTCGCTGTCGGAATCTGGTGGCAGCTCCAACAGCACCTGCTGGGCCACAACAGATCTCTAACCAATTTATACAACAGTGACTGGCATTGAAAAACAACCTCCCATTTCTTATATGTATTCGATTTAGACGTTCAGTGGCAGTAACCAATCAACAGAGAAAAGTCCCACTAAATCAGCGTTATCACTTATGCTGCAATATGTTGGAAGGTACTGCTCTGTGGCTATGTGAAAAGCTTTAATTTATTGAATGGAAGAGATCCAGCTCAGATTCAGAGGCCTGTCTACATATAGGATCCTAATTATGAAATACTGCAAATGCACTGATTAGAAAGAAATGATGTGGATCTATAGAAAACAGCTTTATGAGTTTGTGGCTGCAATCTGCAGTAAGCACTTTGCAAGTCTCCCAAACCCTCTACATGGACATTTTTGCAAAGGGGGCAGGATTTCGGCAGGCCAAAAATACTGTATTCAGTGTATAAGACGCACCCAGATTTTCACCCTCTTTTTTGGGGGGGAAAGGTGCGTCTTATAGTCCGAAGAATACGGTACATTTGCTCTCCTAAGACTAATGGCACTGGTTTTTCTCCCTTTCACCTTAGAACAATCCCAGCAATAAAATGGTGAATTCCAGCAGTACTGTCACAGGAACCCACATCAAGAAGTTCACTTTTGTCTGCATGGCCCTCTCGCTAACGGTAAGGAATCAACTGTCTTATTACTGCTTTTAAAATTAACCCCATTTAAACCACTCTCCTTCCACATTCTGTACCAGGATATACATGGGTATCTATCCACTACTCCACCTCTGTTAGGTATGCAACATTTTATTCTAATCTTCCAGAACTACTAGAAGAATACTAGAAGAATTATCAGGAAACTGGCTGATAGCCTTCCAGGCTGGAAATTCTGTAACCATTATTTTCCAGAACCATTGTCAGTGTCTCCATTGGCAGTAAACACTACATTTTGGAGCATAAGTACCACGTGTAGGATCTGTCCTCTTGCTTTTACTGAATAGGTCAGCACCAAATATTTGTTTGATTGCAATCCCTACATTTGGCCACTATTGTTGTGGTTCTTCATTTTAGACAGTCTGCAGAAAAGAATGCTGCCACTGAGATTATGAATTTGATCCGTTCAGTATATTTGAGAAAGCAAAAAAACAGTAAATCTCTACAAGATACAACGAAATCGTTGAAAATACTTTTTTTTTAATCCAATTGCATTAGATTTCAGATACAATTTCCCTTTTAAATAGATGGAGCCTCTCATATGGAGAATAAAAATTAGTTTCAGAATGTTTACCTTTCTCTATATTGCTAGCAAACTCGATTATTGAATATGGTGAAAGTGATGTTCTGAAATATTTTTTGTGCTATTCGATGTTTTCAGGCCGCTGGATTCTCTTTCGATTGCCACGTTCAGCATTCAGATTTCCAAGAACTGATTGCAAAATGAATCATTCACCCTTTTCTGTAAATTAGAAAGACCTGTATAGCAAGAGATTTATTCAAAGTCAAGCTACCTTGAGTTTATTGTTTTTCACCACAATAAATTTTTATTAGGTTATAAAGTAATATAAAATGCAAAATACAAAAGTAAATAAAAGAGCAGTGATTGTATGTGTTGATTAACAAAACACAAGGATTTTTTCCATCCTGACTTGGAGATGCTTGGAACTGTCCTTGTTTGCAAAGCAGGTGCTTTCTTAGGATGTTGTTCCTCGGAATAGTATTTTTAAATTACAGGTGTAGACATTGGGAATTTGATGTTAAAATCCTTCTAAATTTGTCTTTTCTCCTTCAAATCAGTCACAAGGCAATTTTACTGAGAAAAAAAATAAATAAATATCAGACAAAAGCAAACGGAATCCGAATAAAAGAAACCTGTAATATAATTACAGGAATATAATGTGCACATTGTTATGTCTCCCTAATTTAACTTTAAAGAATTCAGATGGACTTAATATTGGTCTCTGAAATCTTACAAGCAGGAATTGCAATGCAGCCCCTCTTGAGTAAATAAAAAAGTGAAAAGGAACTTCATAGTTATGCGGTATTCTTGCTAATAAATACTGGCTATTTTAGACTGTTATCATTGTTATATTATAGCATAAGACGGCACAACGATAACATTCAAACCTTTTATGAAAAAGTTATCAGTTGACCTCCATCCCTAATCTTCTTGTTAGATATTAGCAACTGTTATAATAGTTTCCACCAAGGTCCTCTGTTCCGGCGGGAACAGAGGTTCAATCTCGTTCGGTTACAATAAAGAGATGTTGTTGCCTAAGCCTGAGTGTGCCTTTCTATCACCCCATCTAACACTTCCCATTACCTTCTCTTTCCTTTTCAGCAAGTGTGGTTGCCTATATATAGGGGATTGGCTTCTAAAAATAGATATTCATTGTGAGTTAGGGCTTATTCTTCATCAAAAATCTCATTAATCTTCTTAATTAGACAGGACCTTTATTTACCCTTGAGTCTCCCAGCTGTTCATTATCTGCCTGAAGTCTTTTAAGTTGATAAATTAAAAATGCTTGTGTATGAAAACCTTGAATAAGACACGTACAAATGTGTTGGCTTCTACTAAATATGATCGCTGATTACTGATTCCTGTTTTAATATTTATTTAAGACTTTGTCATTGTTGGTTTTACTGCACACCACCTGAAGTCACATTTATGAGATGGACAGCTATATCAATTTGATAAATAAATCCTAAACAATATGTTTGTTTGTTTGTTGGATTTATATGCCGCCCTTCTCCCAAGGACTCAGGGCAGCGTACAACATTAAAAAAACACCACATATTACAAAAGTTAAAAAAAATTAGATAGAATATCCAAAAAACAAACCCAATTAAGATTAACAATAACATTTAAAATTTGATTAAAATGAACAATAATCAATCATTTATTTTGTTTTGTTCAGGCCAGGCCGGCTTGCTGGAAAAGCCAACTTTTTAGGGCGCGTCGGAAGGACCGGAGGTCGGGGATTATGCGAAGCTCCGGGGGCAGCTCATTCCAGAGGGAAGGGGCTCCCACAGAGAAGGCTCTCCCCCTGGGGGTCGCTAGTCGACACTGTCTGGCCGACGGCACCCTGAGGAAGACAACTCTGTGGGATCGCACTGGACGGTGGGAGGCTACCGGTGGCAGTAGGTGGTCTCGCAGGTATCCTGGGCCTTCCAATATGTGGAATGATAGGTCTTTGGTGCTTTCTGCGTTTATTTGTTTTCTTGCAGACATTTCATTACCCAAACTAGGTAACACTGAGTGCTAGTAAGAGAGTAGGATTTGCTCTCAATTTATATTCTAGTACTTTGTCCTGCAGCGTTGGTGGGAGTGGCCTTGGAGGTTCTTTGGTTGAGCTGTTTATTATTAGCTCGTTTGGCAATCCCTTGATTAATCTATGCTCACCTGGGGGTTGATTGCTAATGGGGAGGTGTTTTAGTCATTTTGTTCTCCTGTAGAGCACCAAGGACCCCTCATTTCAACCCAGAGCTATAAATAATCTTCTTTATCAATATTTGTGAAATCCTGAGCTACCTTGGGAAGCTTGGTGAACTCAATAAAATGCTACCTTCAATATTTTACTTTTAGCAAAGTACTTTATGTTATTGGACTAGGAGAAGTCTGGTTTTTACCCTTATAATAAACACACAGTGCCTACATTCTAGTCAAACAGGTTCTTAATCCATTTTTTGGACTAGGAATCAAACAGCTTGGATAGTTCTCAGCAACTTCCAGGTGTACTTTTAAGAAAAAAAAAGAGATTGTTTAGCATATTGCTCCCCCATTATAATTGGTCTTTCTATTTTTTTGGGACACATTCTTCTCTCTCTAAAAGTAGTCCTGAACTTATGACTGGTCACTTAGCGACCATTCAAAGTTACAACAGGGCCCCCGTACACAGAATGTGACTCTTCCCTCCCCCCTGCCCCAGAATTTCCAAGGCGTTCTCTTCTAGGTTTTCCTGCTCAATCCAGGGCCGTGATGATGAGCCTATTGCATGCGTGTCTTTGAGGGCATGTGAGCCATTGGTCAGCTGCATTTTTGGCCTTCGAAGAGCCTCCGGAGGGCCGGGCGAGGCTGTTTTCACCCTCCCCAGGCTTCAGGAAAGCCTCCGGAGCCTGGAAAGGGTGAAAAACAGGCCTACCAGAAGTTCAGAAACGATCCATTTCTGGCTTCCAGAGGGCCGCCAGTGGAGGCTGTTTTCGCCCTCCCCAGGCTTCAGGAAAGCCTCCAAAGCCTGGGGAGGGCAAAGAACAGGCCTACCGGAAGTTTGGAAATGGGCCACTTCCTGGGGGGGAGGCTGTTTTCGCACTCCCCAGGCCTTGGAAAAGTGTCTGAAGCCTGGGGGGAACAAAAAACGGGCCTACCAGACATACTGGAAGGCCAGAAATGGTCTGTTTTCGGTTTCTGGGGTGCTGTGGGAGGCCGTTTTTGCCCCATCCAGGCTTCAGGAGGAAGGGTGGGCGTGCGCATGTGCAGGGGGACAGCAGGAGAATTGTGCACCCTTACATGGGGGGGAGTCGTGTGTGCATGTGTGGGGGGCATGCGGGGGGAATTGAATTATGGGTGTGGGCATGCACATGCGCGCTATTGTATGCACTTCTAGCACCCGAGCCAAAAAATGTTAGCCATCACTTATCTAGGGTCTTGGACAGGGAGATGGTTGAACTAGAGGACCTCTAAGGTACCTCCCAGCTTTGTTATTCTGTTAGCTCAAACTGACTCTTCCAATGAAAATGTTCTATTCTGACCCCATACCTAATGTTGAGAAGAAAAGGAGGAAATTTTTCTATTTTGATCATACTGTTTTCCTTCTTCTGTCTTGCTTCTTAATACTGCTTTCACATAGAAATTGCCAAAAGCATTGCAGAAAAGAAGGAGAAAGGTAGACAGAGACTAACCCAGAGTCTTGTTCTAGGACTAAATGGACTCTTCCTTTTCTCTTCCCCAGGACACATAATTTTGGAAGAAGGAGATCAGATTTTTCTCTGCAGTTTTGATGTATAGAGAAATGTAAATGACATTTGTAAGCCATTTTGATAGCAGTTATGTTCTGACCCCCCTCGTCCCACACCAACACACACTCCGAGCCAAAGATAAGTTACGGCATTTAATTAACAGACAGACAGGTCCTTGGCAGCAAACCGGCACAGATAAGCCATGGCAGCAATCCAGCCTGCCAAGCTCACAATAATGTTCTCCGACATTAGTTAATGCGTTGACTTCTGCAAGAGGGGCATGTGCACAAGCAGTCTTTTTATAGTCTGGAGAGGAGCCTAATGACCACCAGCTGAGTGCAATTACCTCCTGTAATTGCGTAATTGTTCCTGATGCCTAGTAGCTCTTCGATGGCATGCATCCAGGAACTGCTGGCGTCCGGATCACACTCCCTTGTCTCCTCCCCACTGGTCCAAGGCTCAGGTGCCTCCTGGTGGCCAACCAGCCTCTCTGCGCCCTGCTCGGAGTTGGAACCCTGTCCAGGGTCCTCCACATCCTCCAGAGCAGACTCATAGGGCCCCTCACTGTCGGAGTCTGGTGGCAGCTCCAACGGCTCCTGCTGGGCCACAACACAGTTGTATCTTAAAAAGTAAAATTTCTAAATAAATTCTAAATGCACAGGTAGTCCTCGACTCACAACCACAATTGAGCCCAAAATTTATGTTGTTAAGTGGGTTTTGCCCCATTTTATGACCTTCCTTGCCACAGTTTATTAAGTGAATCACTGCGTTGATAAGTTAGTAACCTGGTTATGACGTGAATCTCGCTTCCTCATTGACTTTGCTTGTCAGAAGGTTGCAAAAGATGATCACATGACCTTGGGACACAGCAACCGTCATAAGCATGAACCAGTTGCCAAGCTTCTGATTTCTGATCACATAATCATTTGTGGGGGGGGGGGGGGGCTGAAAGGCCAGGTTATCCAGTCTAAAGTCATGGGAAGTGGTGCAGTTTCACCACTGAGCTTCTTTCCCTTCTTATTGGAAGGAAGATCAAATTTTAATCTGGAAAGAAAACGAATTAGGCAGTGACATATGTCATGGAGGGTCATAAGTAGCCAGGAGAGGAGATGTCCTTCAGTCAACCTCATCAGCTTCAGAGGAGCATAAGCAAGACCCTCTTCTATTTTGTGAAGAGCTTTTCCTGTCAGCTGTGCAAGCTGCATATAATTTTTTTGTGGGGGGGGGGATATGTATGTTGAAATTAACTATCACCACTTAAACGAGAGATATAAATGAGACGGGGAAAAATGGATTGATTATATACAAAATAAATACAGGACTAAGAAATTCCAGATAGCTTACGATTAAGATCAGGAATGATATAAATTGTTTAAAGTTAGCTTAGCAAGGAGGAGCTAAGTTCAATGTAAAGATGTTATCAATTTTCTATTCTTTTTTCCAATATATTTTAGACTGTTTTTGTTAAAGATTTATACCGTGTATGGGTTCTGGGACAGGGGAGGGAAGGCTGGGGGGGGGGGTTGTGGGGGAGGATGGAAGGGAGGGAGGTTTGACGAGGGGTGTTAGATTTTAATGTAATATGATTGCATGTGTATACTGTCTTCTCTTATTTTTTCTTTAAAACTAAGATATGTTAAGTATATTGTTATGGAAATATAAATACCATCAACATAGATTGGAGTTTGCTCAGAAGTGGAAATACACCAATGAGAGGAAGAGTGGGAAACAGAAGGGAGAAGAAAGATGGGAAGAGAGGGATAGGAGAGGGTAAGGGGGGAAGATGAGGAGGATAAGGAGGAGTGGAATGTAGAGAGAGGAGAAGGAGAAAGGAAGGGGAAGTAGAGTAGAAAAGGATGCTGGAGGGAAGAAAGGAGGTAGGAGAAAGAGGTGTATGGAGAGCAGAAGAACTAATAATGGGTTTTTATATTTTTGGGTGTTGATGACAAGAGGAACTGATGTAATTGCTATTTAATACAATAGGATATTGGCTATGTAATAGTATACATGTGATTGTATGTTATGAAAATGAAAATAAAAAAGTATATTTAAAAAAAAAAAGAAATTAACTATCACTATGGGGTCCTGTGTTTGCACATAGTAGGAAAAGTCTCCTATGTGCAGATAGTTGGAAAAGTCTGAAGCTTTAAAGAGCTGTTGAACAGAAGCTGTTGAGGTAGACGAGAGAATAGGCTGACTTGATATGATCAGACAGAAGCCTTTGTTTTTTCTCTGTAGAGAGAAACAGATGGAAGAAACTGCATTAGGTAATGAGAGAGTATCTGCTGGACATTGGAATGATTTATGAGATGGATGTGTACAAGTTGACATAACAGATTTGTAGGCTGAACAGTTTGTTCTGTGCTTAGGCCTCTCATCAAGTTGAAGCAGTCCTGATTGTATACGTTGTGTTCTTTGTGTTAAGATAAAGGTGCATTTAAAAAAAATGTTACTTGTTCATTTCTTAGCACTAGTTTACCTTTTTAGGTTGAAAGAATTAATACATGCCATATTGACATAGATGTGTGAACGTTGCCACATACATTACTTCACATGAGAAGAGCTGTAGCCTAATTAAATGAAATGATATACTATATGTTGTGACTCAGCAGAAGTTTGCTGTGAGTTGAGTCGGGATGCAGGAATAACAATGCAGCTGGGGCTCGTTAGTGTCTTCTGGAGATAAAAGGACTGATGGTGCCATGCCCTGGTTGCAGAAGTCAACGTTCGTTCGTCGTTCGTCGTTCATCAGTCATGGTTTGTTTGTGAGAGGCACTTGGATAAGTGATTTGCTTTCTGTAACCCTGATTCGAAGAGACACTTGGAGAAGTGATTTGCTTTCTTTCTGTAAACCTGGTGTTGCTGTAAGAGCTCTTTGTTTTTGCATTCTGCTGCATAACCTTTTTGCCAGAGACTTTATTTATGTTTATTTTTGGGCTCACAGCCAGCGTGAGCCAGGACTGATAAAGTTATTTCCTTTTAAGTCTGTCTGACTGTCATCTGTGAACGAGCGAAGAAGTGGGGTCAGAACAACTATATATATATATATATATTCTATCTTAAAATATTTTCTGATTGGTTTGGCTAAAAGTCTCTCCAAATATTTTCTCAATAGTGTGGCTCAGATCCAGAGTTAGTCAGATCATTAAAACAAATCTCTGAATCTATAATAAATCCTTAAAATCAAAGAACTCTGTGGATTATGGCTCACTTCAGTCTAATTAATTTTAATAATTCACCCTGAGATCTTGATCAACAAATAATGAATCATTTTGTCTGAAGATATTCCTATTGGAATTTCCTTTTTTTTTGTTATTTCTTAATAAAGAAGTAACCCTATTTAACCCCACAGTTTGTTATCTAAATTGAATTAGATGAACAACAGTTTCTTCATTTTCAGTCATTAGAAAGTAGATTCATTCTCATGTTAAGTTAGAAAAGGAAATATACTTAACTTCCAAAAGAGAAAGGCAATTTCTTAATCTTATTTTAGTTAATTTAACTACATTTATAAAACTGTTTTAGTTACCAAGTTACAGTTTTAAAGTTTTAAGTTAAGCTTAAAAAGGGAAGGAACATATGCCAAAAACAAGAGGAACATCAACCTTTCTAAAATAAAGTTAATTCTATTTTAGTATGAAAACTTTTAATTTTATGTTTTAAATGGTTATTAGATTCTGACAGTTACAGATTTAGGTGGTGATGGGCAGCCTAAAAAACTAAAATAAATAAACTGCTACAAGAAATGTATGAAGTGTTCAATATTTTAGAAAGACTCATATATTATTATAAATGCATGTATGGTTGTACTTATATAAGTTTAAAAACATATTTAGTAGGGTTGTGCAATGTGATATTCTTGGAAGATTTCATTTTAAAAACTAGAAGTGTTTTTTTGATGAAATCTGCAAACCTCTCAATTGTGCTTGAAAATGAATGACCGAAGATATTAAAATAAAAGAACATTAGCAGCATATTGATTAAGTCAAAAATATAACAAGGAAATGTTAATCTGGATTTAAAAGCACATATTCACTACATTTTAACAGGGAAGTTTAGGTCAGCAGGCAAAATGGAGTTATGGGGCTCTCAAAGGGGAAGTTAAACCTGGAATTTTTCATGCAGGTAGAAATATTGGCAATATGGAGCAAGAATATTATTGTAAATAAAATATTAATTTTGTTTTAAATAAAATAATAGGCTTGTAAGTCTAATGACTTACCTCCAGTGATCATAGCAGATCCCTAAACATACTGTAAGTTGGAGGTGGTTTGAAAGCTGAAGTTCTATATTTCAAAAACCAATGGGACATTTAGCTAATTAAGAGACAATATCTAATCATGAACTATTATTTTCTGATTCTTCCAGCTCTGCTTTGTGATGTTTTGGACGCCTAATGTATCGGAGAAGATCTTGATCGACATCATTGGAGTTGATTTTGCTTTTGCAGAACTCTGTGTCATTCCTCTTCGGATCTTCTCCTTCTTTCCAGTTCCAGGTATGTAGAAAACAGAAGAAATGAATGGTACACACCAGTGGTGGGATTCAGCCAGTTCGCATCAGTCCGGGAGAACCGGTTGTAAAACTTTCTGAGCAGTTTGGTAAACTGGTTGTTGGAAGAAATCATCAGAGCAGAGAACCGGTTGTTAAATTATTTGAATCCCACCACTGGTCCCCAACTTGACCCGTTCATGAAAAAATGACTTCTTCAAGGTTCCCCAAGCCTGGAGTCAGTTGTGTTAATGCCCCATCGTTTAGGTTGAAGAAGGTGGCTCAAACCTTTACTAGAAATGTATTATTTTGAGAGGGCATGAAACTATATTACAAGGATCTTAGTTTAGAAGCATATTAGCCAAAGGGTTTTTTTAATTGGAAAATCCTATTTTTTAAGCAACAGGAGAAATCAGATTTTGCTACCGATAGTGTATCGTAATTCCAGGTATTTACTTATGTGTTTGCAGCTTCTTTAATCATGAACAATGCTCATTTTCTTACGTAGTTCAGACCTTCACATGACACCTGAGAAAGGAAGGCAATCATGTATTTTTTTCCTAGAGGAAAAACTAGAATTGTCTCTTAGAGGTTGAGCATGTATCCGAGCTTTTGCTACCAGTAATCGTTCTTTCCGTGTTCTTCTCCTTTAGTCACAGTGAGAGCGCACTTGACTGGATGGCTGATGACCTTGAAAAAGACTTTTGTCCTAGCTCCTAGCTCAGTACTGCGCATCATTGTGCTCATCACCAGTTTGATTGTCCTGCCTTATTTAGGGTAAGTTATACTCTTATTAGCCTTTTGTATTTTTGTCAATGATGCCATGTCTTCTGTAACACAAAGTCATACTATCCATTGCATTCAACCACAATATTCTCCATCCACATCCAATTGCTACTTGGCTGGGTCACAGTTCAACCCGGCATAGAATTGCTTATTGGTTGAAAGGAAAGACAGAGAGAGGGAGGCAGTGGTGGGTTTCAAAAAAATTTGGCACCTCTTCTGTAGGTGTGGCCTACTTTCCGGGTCCACTGGTGGAACCTCTTCTAACCGGTTCGGTAGATTTGACGAACCGGTTCTACCGAACTGGTGCGAATCGGTAGGAATCCACCTCTGGAGGGAGGAATGCTGTCATCTCAGAAAAGATTTATTGGGAAACTGCCCAACAATTATACCCCATAGTGATAGCTTTCCACATTAAATGCTTTGTGTATGTGGTGATAATTTAAATCAGGGTTTGTTTCAGCTGGAGCAGACAAACTTTTTCTGAGCATGGGCCACCTTTCTGTTTTTCTCAATTGCTTTCACAAATGGAAAGGACTACTCTGCATTTCTTCCGGGACAGAGCCAATATTTTCAATGGGGATGGAGCTTTGTAAACCCATAAGGAACATTCCAAAGAATTGCAAAGAATTGGAAGTAGTTAAGTCTAGGCCAAGCAAACTTGGTTTGGATCTAGAATTAGTTGCAGTTGAGGTTTAGAGTTGATGAAGTGCCCCTAAAAGTTGATTGAAACTGTTGCTTGTCTCAGTTATTTCCCCCCGCATTAATTTTGGCTGATATATATATTTATCTGCAACAAGCTTTGATAAAGAAACTCGTTTCTGTGCATTATTTCCCAAATGTGTGGCTTTGCTGCATTTTGGCCACACTAAAATGACTGATTAGATTATGACTTTGGGACATCTGCCTAAGATGTAATACAGCCCAGGTTCGAATCCCAGTAAGGGTATGGCTAGCTGATGAGAGCTAAATAGCTTGAAATAGATCTATACTAGTCTCCCTTTATTTATTTATCAGCACAAATAAAACATACACACACACACGCACACACACACACACACACACACACACACACACATATATATATACATAGATAGATAGATAGATAGATAGATAGATATAGATATAGATGATATAGATGATATAGATGATATAGATGATATAGATATAGATATTCAATTTTCAAATGGAAACCCCAATCCAGATACAGTAGTAATATGATGGAGGGGCAGGGATTTTCCTGCATGGAGGAAACACATTTCAGAATTGTAAGAGTGAGCATAGTTCTCTTTCTTTCTGTCAGGAAAACTATTATTGCAAGATATTGGAAGATGACTGTAAAGCAGTGTTTCTCAACCTTGGCAACTTGAAGATGTCCGGACTTCAACTTCCAGAATTCCCCACCAGCATTCGCTGGCTGGGGAGTTCTGGGAGTTGAAGTCCGGACATCTTCAAGTTGCCAAGGTTGAGAAACACTGCTCTAAAGCATAGATTTTGTGATTAGGTTGTGTGGCAGGCGAAGAATCAGGCATACATACATGGTAGCACCCGCTATTCGTACTCACTTTCTCATCTACATGGCAGCTGGGAGGAATAAGCAATCAGACATTAGTACTATTTATGAATTTTTGAGTTACAAACTTTCATCAATATGGACAGATCTGTCTGAAACTTTAACCTAGGAGGTCCCAGAAGTTGGAAGATCAGTTTACAGCACATTACATACATATACTTGTTCGGACTTGCGAACAAAATGGAATGCAACCTATGTAGAGCACTTCTGTAGTTCTATATTATGGTTCACCGACAAAACCGCCGCGACAAAACGGCGACGTTGAAAGCGCACCCACTAAAGCGCGTCGACAAATGCGCGCCGACAAAAGCGCATCACCAAAAACCGTGAAAACAATGGTAACAACGTTAACAACCCTTACCCTAACCCTAACCTAAAAACCCTAACCGTGCTTTTGTGGGCGCGGTTTTGTGGGCGCGCTTTAGCGGGCGCGCTTTCAACGTCGCCGTTTTGTCACGGCGGTTTTGTCGGCGGGCATTTATCGGGCGTGCATTTGTCAGGTCACGCTGTATTATTGCTTATGACACTACCACATGTCCTTTTTTGGCTACCTAGCCCTCCATTGTATATACACATTCTTTGGCCATACAGTTTTTGTTTCAATATTTGAAAATTTTGCTTTTTTCCCCCCCTAATAGCCTATTCCTTCCTATAACATCCACAGCCCTTACATTGTCTATATTACCAGTCATCAGTTTGGCCCCCGAGGTCCTTCCTACCTGGGGCCTCTCTCCCATCATGAAGATATGGTTTCCCCAGCCCTGCATTCCCTCGCCCCCAATAACCAGAACAACCTTTCTGCATGTTGTTGTGCTGGTAGTAATCAAACTTTAACATTACAATCAATGACTGTACCTGGGGAAATTTTGGGGACTGGTATTGAGGCAATTGTTTTAGTTTGTAACATTATACGGAAAGAACATTAGACAATGAATGTAACCAAACTTTGATCATTCTAGTAATCTTTATTGTTGAAATGAGAGAGTAGCATGTATCTCTTTCTGATGTTCTTAGGGTCCATGGAGCTACTCTAGGAGTAGGATCACTTCTCGCTGGCTTTGTAGGAGAATCAACTATGGTTGCAATAGCAGCTTGTTATGTCTATCAAAAACAGGTAAGACGTTCTCTCGAGGAACAGACCTCTTGTTTATCTGCTTGTACCTTCAGCCTACAGTAACGGTGATGACTTCTGAAGACCAGAAATGGTCTTTTGAGCTGAAGACTGTTTGCTACAGGCATGTTACTGAATTTATTGATGTGTACAGTAGAGCAGGGGTCACCAACCTTTCAGACCTCAGGGACCACTGAATTCATCATTCTAAATCCCACGGACCACTAATACGAATCCAGAGCACTGCTCGTTGAAGTGCCTGGATTCCCAGTGACAGGATGGGATCCTTCAGGCAATTAGCTTGGCTACCTGTTTCTCTCTCTTTCTCTCCCCTCTCTCTCTTTCTCTCTCTCTTTCTTCTCTTTCTCTCTCTCTCTCATCTCTTTCTCCTCCTCTTTTTGTCTGTCTGACTTTTCCCCGTATCTTTGTCTGCCTCTCTCTCTCTCTCTCTCTCTCTCTTTCTGTCTCTCTCATCTTTCTCTTTCTCCTCCTCTCTTTGTCTGTGTCTCTTTCCCCCGTATCTTTGTCTGCCTCTCCCTCTCCCTTTCTCCCTCTCCCTCTCTTTGTCTCTCTCATCTTTTTCCTCTTTCTGTCTCTCTCACATCTCTTTCTCTTTCTCCTCCTCTCTTTCTTTCTCATCTCTTTCTCCTCCTCTTTGTCTGTCTGTCTTTCCCCCGTATCTTTGTCTGCCTCTCCCTCTCCCTCTCTTCCTGTCTCTCTCATCTTTATCTTTCTCCTCCTCTCTTTCTGTCTCTCATCTCTTTCTCCTCCTCTCTTTGTCTGTCTGTCTCTTTTCCCCGTATCTTTGTCTGCCTCTCCCTCTCTCTTTCTCACTCTCCCTCTTTGACTCTCTCATCTTTCTCCTCTGTCTCTCTCACATCTCTTTCTCCTCCTCTCTGTCTCTCTCTCTCATCTCTATCTCTTGCTCCTCCTCTCTTTGTCTGTCTGTCACTTTCCCCCGTATCTTTGTCTGCCCCCGCCCATCTATCTCTTATCTCTCATCTTTCTCTCTCTCTCATTCTCATTCTGCTTTTCCGGCCCTCTCTGGGTCTCGCAGGTGCTTCTTTGGCCTTTGTTGGTGCGCGATGCATCTCGGTTGCTCAGGGAGACGCACGGCCTGCTCTCTGTCCTGACACACTCTCCTGACCCGGCTGCAGCCATGCTCCAGATCATAAGGCACTCCGGGAGGAAGAGGAGATGCCGTTTCCCCCATTTGTCAATCACGCTAAATTTAACTGTGCTGCAAGAGCAGCGGGCAGGCCATGGAGGTGCCAACAGCAGCAGCGGAGAGAAATGGCCGGGCCGGGCCAGTGTCTCAGGGCTGAGAGGAAGTTGCACATCAACCGGAGGGACCGAGGTGTGCAGAGCACCGACAAGGCCTGGAAGAAACGCCTGTGAGACCCTGCAAGAAATGAAGCTTCGTCCCCGTTCTGGAATATGGAGCGAATCTCCATCTCCCACCCTTCCCTTCCCAGGCCAGGTGGGGAGTGAGTGGGCGGGGAGGGCGAGGGGTGAGTCCAGCCATGGGTGGGTTAAGCCAACTGGAAGCCACCGCAGGGGAAAGAAAGAAATGCAAGTTGCCTACACCTGTTGCTTCAGCCCGTCTGCGCTGTGGGTCGCCAGTTGTTCGCGGACCACTGGTTGGTGACCTCTCTGCAGTAGAGCATAGCTTATATTTCATTCTTACCTGAATCCTTGAGAAGCTTTGCTCATCTGATTCTAATAAAGAGATGAGGAACTTACAACCTTTCAGATACATCTCCATAGGGAAAAGCTCCCCATAAATGGGTGCAGGAGTTGAAAACCTACCTACCTTAGAAGATGTCCTAGGTGATACCATTTCACCCCATGTGTTGGAAAATCTACACAGGCTGCCATTTGTTTTCCAAACCCAGTTGAGGTTGCTCACTTTAGTATAAAGATGTACGTGGCCAAGTTACCTGCAGGATCCCCTGTAAAGTCTGCTCTGCCCTCCTCAAGAGCATGGTCTGTATAGAACTCACCATGAATAGGTCCAACTTTAGTAACTAATTCTGCTTCTTCTAAGGCAAGGCAATCATGGTGGAATGAATTGCGCTTGCAGATGAGGCTGACTTCCTCTTAAATAGTAATATTTTAAAAAGAGATTAAAATCTCTTTAAGAGTTCAATGATTTGGCATTTACTTTTAGCACTTTATAATTTTATGTCTTACGTGTGTGTTTATCTGGTTCCACCACAAATGCGCGAACAACAAAAGCGCGCCTGACTAAACCGCACCGACGAATGAGCGCTGGAGCGCGCTGACAGAAGCGCGCCGACAGAAGCGCGCCGACAGAAGCGCACTGTAACCCTAACCCTAAACCAAACCCTAAGCCTAACCCTAAACCTTACCTTAAATCGCGCTTCTGTCGGCACGCTTTTGTCGGCGCGCTTTTGACATCGCGGTTTTAGCGCTGCGGTTTTGTCGGCGCGCTTTTGTTGTTCGTGCATTTGTCGGGTCACGGTTTATCTAAGCCATCTAGAGATCTAGGAATGGCTGGAACACAGGCAGGCAGGCAGGCAGGCAGGCAAGGAAGCAACTTTTGCCTGCAGGTCATCTTCTACAAAACTTGTTTTGTTTCCCCACCCCACCCCTAGAAAAAGAAGAGGAATGATGATGAGACTGCGACGGAAGGTGAAGACTCAGCAATGACCGACATGCCTCCAACAGAAGAAATAACGGACATTGTAGAAATGAGAGAAGAGAATGAATAATAAATGAACACTCTGCAAGGGAAAACTGGAAGTTTACTCCTCCTCCCACACTTTACTTTTAATGACGAGGCCTTGCTTCTGAAGGTTTCAGATAATGAATTCATAGCATACCAAGTATGCTGGCATGGATGAGGAACTTAAAGGAACAGTCTCTATTTTTCTTCTTCCCCTTCCAACTGAATTTTGTTTTCTCATTTCACGCAATAGCAAAAGACAATGCAGCTATTCAGTAGAGGAAACTTACGTTCTTGAGGACCTTATCTTTTATCTTTGGTCAACCAAAGTCTCTCTGTTGATTCATGGATTGTGTTGCCATCCTGCATCATCTTCTTATACCTGCCCGGCTTCTTTTTATTATTGTTAATGAAATATCAAGATACAACTGGGGATTGTGGGGAGGGGGGAACATTAGCTTTATTTTGCTTGCTGAAACATGACCTTACTCCTTTGATCTGTATCATGGTGAAGCCCCGAGATTGGCTTTCTTATTATTATTCAGTGTAATATATTGTATATTGCTAAGACTACCAAACAGGATCCTAAGACGAAAAAAGAGTGAGAGATGAAATATCTTAAAAGAGACTTTTGATAAATACAGAATAACACTAAATACAGGGTAACGCTTCTGTTTAAGGTTAATTGTTATCTACTATAATACAAAAGAGAGTTTTCCCTTTGGTAGTCAACCGTGAACCATCTGTATTACACTAACCTTGTAACTGTTTCCTAAAAACAATTGTGGACCTTTAAATCAGAAGCTCTATTACAATATTGGTGTCCTATCTAAAACTTTATATTTGATAGTGTTGTTCTCATATTTGATGCTATGCAGGATACTGTAGTTGAGGTGAGGGACAAGCATTTGTTAGTAGGGGGTCTCTCCAAAAAGAAATGTGGCCACACACACAGACGCACATCAATATTTAAACCAAAGTAGTAATCTCTTGTGGGACAGGGGAGGGGGAGAAATAAGGCTATTTGTACAAACGGCTATATGTGCTAACTTGTACAACGAATATAATAATATATCTTCTTCCTTGAGAAAAATTTGGATAGGAATATGCTTGTTAAGTAAATCAAAACCTACATTGGGAAAATGGTCGAAACGGAAATCTTGCGGTGCTGTGGAAGGGTCTCTGTCAGTGGAATCAGTGTTTTCATTTGTCAGTCATTCTCACCTGATCGGACTACTTAATGCTTTGGTGACTTTGATGCGCTACGGAGCTCGCCCTTGGCCAGGCCATCGGCTTTCATGGATTGGCAGTTATACAGCTAACGTGGGTTACTGCAATCCAAGCGCAGCTTTAACACGGGGAAAACCCCCAGCTTCCAGCTCTTGATGTGGAAAGTGAAAATGATTTCCCCGTAGTTGCTGCTCGGGGGAACTTCCTGTTTTTTTGTCAATCATGCAGCTGTCCACTATTAAGGGAGCTAAAGTGGGACCCTCGGTGCCCATGATTAATTTGGTAACTTCACATGACACTCTTAACACACAACAAAACACACGGAAACATTTCAAGGTTTCTTTAGACAAAATTATATTTTTCTATAAGCTTTACAAACCGTGAAATGATTTTATTTAATTTTGCACAAAGCTGTTTTCTAGATTTTTGGAAGTGGATAGTTTTGATCAGAAGACATCTTTAAAGATCCTATATCAATATATGTGTGTATATACATACTGGATGTGTATAAATATATATACATATATATATATATATTGTACATTATATGTAATTTATTTTAGGTTGCAATGTCTTTTTCTTCCCAAAGCTCAGTAAAAAGAAAAAAAAAATGCAAAACGGAGCTTGTTTGTGTGGTGAAATTTAACACTAAAGATATATATTATTTTTGGTAAATTGTCGCAAGGAAGCAAGAATGATGGGAGTTACTCCAGATGTTTTTTTTTTAAATTATTGCAGCTCATCTATACACAGAAATTTGCTAGATTAAAGCGCCAATCTGCAAAACTCTTGACTCGCTTCCTATAGATCAAAGATTCCATACTGAGCTGCCTCTGGTCTTTGGGAAAGACCCCCTCCTCCCTCCTGCAAGTGTGTACTACGGGGTCCCCCCAACTCCCGGGCCATGTGAATGGCGGTCTGGTGCGCACACATACACACCTTGACTTCCACAAACAATGGCCGGCGCACACAGCTCAAACGTGCAAGTTTGGCTGAGGAGGGGAAGGGAAGCAGGCTGCCTGAGTAGCAAGCTGGTGTGCACACACACACACACACACAGTTTGACTTGCATAAGTGGCAGGTTGGTGCACACACACAGTTTTGCTCGCATGAGCAGCGGGCCGGCGCATATGCGCATGCAGTTCAACTTGCAAAACTTGCAGCAGTGGTGGGCTGCCTGTGCGCCGCCCCACCGCTCGTGTGTTGTTGCTCACATAGCCCACTCTCCTCCCTGCCAGAACACGAAGCCACAAACCATTGGGAGCACTCTTTTTTTTTTAATTGAAAATTTTAAAAAACAAACTTTTACAAATATTTACTTCCCTTCCCCCACCCTCCCCCCCAAACCTTCCCCCCCCCAGACTTCCCAGAACCAATACAAGGTATAAATCTTTAACAAAAGCATTCCTAAATAAGCTTAAAAAGAAAAAAAAAGTTAATAACATATTTCACTTGAGCTTTAACTCCTCCTTGATAGGCTACCTCTAAACAATTTATATCATTCCTAATTTCTTTAGTCATAAGCTATCTGAAATTTCTTAGTCCCGTATTTATTTTGAGTATAGTCAATCCATCTTCTCCACTCCAGTTTATATCTGTCATTGGAGTGGTCCTTGAGATATGCAGATATTTTAGCCATCTCAGCTAGGTTTGTGACTTTCAATGTCCATTCTTGAATCGTAGGCAAATCTTCCTTCTTCCAGTATTGCGCCCCCAAGAGTCTAGCTGCGGTTATTAAATGCAAAATCAAGTTAATCTCTACAACTGTACAATCAGTAATTATACCTAACAAAAATAACTGAGGGATAAACTTTATCCTTTTTTAAAGAACATTTTGCATAATCCACCATATTTTTAGCCAAAATGCTTTTAACCTTTTTGCAAGTCCACCATATATAAAAGTAAGCAGCATCAACACAGTCACATCTCCAGGATTTAGGTAGTAAATTCGAATACATAAAAGCCAGTTTTTTAGGATCTAAATGATACTACTAATTGTACTACTTTCCCCCACCCTATCTTGGCAAATCAATACTGTGTTCTGCACACAGAAATAAGAATAAGTGGTGAATACATTCAGTTTAGGAACAGCTTCTGAAACTTCAGAGCTAAATCTGTCCCACCCAAATAATATTACCCAACCCACCAGGGCCAACCCAAGAACAAGAAAAATATGTGGAGGAGACTCTTTGTTATAATAGTGAATGCCCCAAAACCAAGAGGATCCTGGGTAATCAACCAATCACTATTGAATGTGCGGTCAACTGAAATGGTTTGATGATTAATAGCTTAAGCAAAACACCCCTAGTGAAATAAAAACTTTCAGATCTGTTCAACAATCGGGTTCTTTGTTAAAAAATTTATTTTGTTAATGTGAATATATGTGCGGTATTATTTTAATTTGCTTATGCACACCCAAAATGTTCCCATTTTCCTGCATTATGACTTGAACTTAAATGAAGGGAAGCATTTGTAAGATGGGTTCTCCGCAGAAATGATTTACTATTTAACTAGATATTTTATTTATTTCGTATATAAATTGTATCGGACTAAATCAACAGTGGTTAACAATAATCTCCAAACTGCACTAATAAAAGCAATTATTAATAGAGTTAATAAAAATACAGGCAGTCTTTGCTTTACAAGCACATTTGAGCCCATCAATTTATGTTAAGTGGGTTTTAGCCCCATTTTATGACTTTACTTATCACAGTTGTTAAGTGAATCATTGCAGTTGATAAGTTAGTAACACTGTTGTTAAATGGATCTCGCTTCCCCATTGGTTTTGTTTGTCAAAACGTTGCAAAAGGATATGACCTTGGGAAACTGCAGTGGTCATAAGTATGAATCAGTGGTCAAGGATCAGAATTTTGATCACATGATCATGGGGATGCTGCAAAGATTGTAAGCCCGAAAAATTGTCATAAGTGACTTTTTTCAGTGCTGTTGTAACCATCACTAAATGAACTGTTGTAAGTTGAGGACTACTTGTGCTACATAGCTAAAAAAAGAAATAAAAATATTACCCCTCTGTTGTGGCCCAGCAGGAGCCGTTGGAGCTGCCACCAGACTCCGACAGCGAGGGGCCCTATGAGTCGGCTTTGGAGGATGTGGAGGACCTTGGACAGGGTTCCGACTCCGAGCAGGGCGCAGAGAGGCTGGTTGGCCACCAGGAGGCGCCTGAGCCTTGGACCAGTGGGGAGGAGAGAAGGGAGTGTGATCCGGACGTCAGCAGTGGGGAGGAGCCAAGGGAGTTGTTCCTAGATGCCCGGCACCTGAGAGCTAATAGGCGTCAGGAACAGTTGCGCAGTTACAGGAGGTAATTGCACTCAGCTGGTGGTAATTAGGCTCCTCTCCAGACTATAAAAGGGATGTTTGTGCACACGCCTCTCTTGTAGAAGTCAAAGCATTAACTAATGTTGGAGAACTGTATTGTTAGCTTGGCAGGCTGGATTGCTGCCAAGGCTTGTCTGTGCCGGTTTGCTGCCAAGGACCTGTCTGTCTATTAATAAATTCCGTAAAGTATCTTTGGCTCGGAGTATTTTGGTGTGGGACGAGGGGGGTCAGAACACCCCTCCGTAACAGATCATAGAAAAGAAAGGGAATAAAGAACTTTCACTGCCTTCCCAAAGGGGCCAAGGCTATCTCTACACGCAGCACAGTGTAAATGATGCAGGGAACAGAGTAATCTTTAGAAAACGTGCCACTACTACACCAGAGCCCAACATATTTGTTAGAAATTAGTCTTAAGGTGCCCGGTAGTTCTCAGCTTACGACCACAACTGAGCCCAGAATTTCTGTTGTTAAGTAAGTTTTGTGCCATTGTATGACCTTGCCACAGTTAAATGAATCGCTGCAGTTGTTAAATGAGAAACACGGTAAGCGAATCAGTAATTCTCCATTGATTTTGCTTGTCACATGGTCGCAAAAGGTGGTCATATGACCTCAGGACAGTTCATATGTCATAAGTATGAGTCAGTTGCCAAGCATCTGAATTTTGATCACTTGAGAATGGGGATGCCGCAACGATCATAAGTGTGAAAAACGGTCATAAGTCCCTTTTTTCAGGGCCATTGTAACTTCAAATGGTCATTGAATGAACCGTTGTAAGTTGAAGATTATCTGTAGTTTGGAGCAGCTGTTAAGGCGTGGGCCTAGAAACCAGGACATTGTGAGTTCTAGTCCTACCTTAGGCATGACAGCCAGCTGGGTGACCGTGAGTCAGTCATTTATCTCAGCCGAACATATTTCTCAGGATTGTTCATGTGGGAAATAGGAAGGAAGTATATAAGGTATATTGCCCACCTTGAGTCACTTATAAAAATAAAGGCAGGATTAATAAATGTAGAATGGCCATGATTGCAGAACACTCTTGAGCCATGGTTATTTCATGGCTTGTTGAATTAACCCAACTTCCAATATTTGCAATGTATACAGAATTACCAACTATCCATACTGGTTGAATAGTCTGAATTTGTACAAAGCCCTGATCCACAAATTAATCAACTATAGTCCAGACTACCAATCTTGTGAATCTCTAAAAAAAATTATTCGTGACGTTAAGCAGAGACACGCATTTTGGCCACATTTTGAATAGTACGACTTCTTCGAGGCCTGGCTGAAGAACATGATGGAGTTGGGGTGGCGCAGTGGTTAGAATGCAGTATTGCAGGCTAATTCAGCTCACTGCTGGGAGTTCGATCCTCACCTGTTCAAGATGGACTCGGCCTCCCATCCTTCCGAGTCTGTAAAATGAGGACCCTGATTATTGGGGGGGGGGGGAGCAATATGTTGACTCTGTAAACCGCTTAGAGAGGGCTGTAAAGCACTGTTAATACCTATGTAAGTCTAGGTGCTGTTGCTATGGACTAGCCTCCCCCCGCCCCCCCTCATGCTTAGTTGCTTACCAGAGGAAGGCGAAGCGAAGGGAGGACCGATGAGCAAGCTGTCAGCTCAGGAACAAGAGAGAAATGTTGGCCGTTGACGCCACTTTTAAATGGGTCACCTCCAGCCTGCTCACTGATTGGCTCCAGCCAATCAGTGAGCGTTGGGCTTGGCTAGCCTAGTTTAGTGCGGACGGGCGGGGGAGCGAGCGAGCTGCGACAGGCGAGTGAACGACAGGGCCGGGGCAGGCGTTCTGGAAGTTACTTCCAGGTCCATCGGTTGAACCTCCTCTCGCCGGATTGGTAAAATTCACCAACCGGTTCGCCCGATCTGGTGCGAACCGACAGAAACCCACCACTGATGAGGACCCTGTATGGCTTATAAAAAAAGCCAGAGGGCTTTTTTTTGTAAAGGAAACCAGCAAGATCACCTTAAATTATACGGAGGAAAAAGAATCCAATTGTAAGTCTTGATTCAGATATTGAATGGTTTGAATGCTTCTAAAAATAATTCACTTATAGAAGAAAATTGTTTTATCTAAATGAGAATTTGTAAAGATCCAAAACTCAAGCCTCTTGCACTCTGGATCCATCTCCTTGAAATAGTTAAAGATAATAGTTCGCCCTTCCAATGAGCCGGTTCCATTATTGCCAATTCTCCTCATACGCTCGGGATTTAGACAACGGATTTCAATCCCGATGATTTCATCCTTACAAAATAGGATTATGCACGTTTGGATGGGGGCAGCTTGGCAAACATTTGAACAAGCAGCCATTGTTGTGGTGTTGATAATCCATTCTGTGCATTGGATTAGTCACACTTTATAGACTGAAGTAGACAATCATAAAAGAAAACAAGCTTTATTTTAAACATGAGCTCCCCAATGGAAATTTTATGAAACTTATCTTATGAAGGCCACCAGGAACTTTTCATATAAGTCTCTCTCTTTCCTGCAGTGACACCTACTGGCAAGTCCCCCAAATAACAATGTTCAGCGGTTCTATATTGGAGGAATGGACAACAACACCCCCCCCCCCCCGCTTTTGGGGTACAATTCCTCCAAGAAAAGCCCTGTAAAAATTGACCACAGATGATACTATAATTGCAATGTGACCAACACAAATGAGTAGGCAGATCAATTTAATAACTCAAAAGGAATTAGCCCAGAAAATTAAAGTAGTCAGATGGAATTATTTTGAACAAGCCAACAAATCAGGACGATGGCTGGCATATAGACTGTAGAACGAAAGAGAAAAAAAGGAAATGATATGAAACTGTATCTGGGTTTGTGGAAATACCATCCCCAAGAAAACATAAACTGAGATTTGAAAGTGACACCTGTAACAACAGAAAAAGAAAGGGAGAGAGGAGGAGAGGAGGAGAGGAAGAAGGAAGGAAGGAAGAGAGAAGGAGAGGAGGGTGGAAGGGAGAGGAAGAGGGTAGGAAGGGGAAGAGCAGGGGAGAGGTAAGGGAAGAAGGAAGGAGAAGGAGAGGAGGAAGGAAGTAGAGAAGGAAAGGAAGAAGGAAGGGAAAGGAGAGGAGGGTGGAAGGAAGAGAAAGAGAGATAATAGGAAGGCAAGAGGAAGAGTGGAGGAGAGGTAATAGCAATAGCAATAGCAGTTAGACTTATATACCGCTTCATAGGGCTTTCAGCCCTCTCTAAGCGGTTTACAGAGTCAGCATATTGCCCCCAACAACAATCCGGGTCCTCATTTTACCCACCTCGGAAGGATGGAAGGCTGAGTCAACCCTGAGCCGGTGAGATTTGAACAGCCGAACTGCAGAACTGCAATCAGCTGAAGTAGCCTGCAGTGCTGCATTTAACCACTGCGCCACCTCGGCTCTAAGGTAAGGGAAGGGAAGAAAGAGGTAAAGAAAGGAGGGTGGAAGAGAGAGAAAGAGAAAGAGTGGGTAGGAAGAGGAAGAGAGAGAGCAGGAGTAGGGAAGAGGTAAGGGAAGAAGGAGAGGAGGAAGGAAGTAGGGAAGGGGGGAAGAAGGAAGGGAAAGGAGAGGAGGGTGGAAGGGAGAGAAAGAGGAGAGATAGTAGGAAGGGAAGAGTGGAGGAGAGGCAAGGGAAGAAGAAAGAGGTAAGGAGAGGTGGGTGGAAGGGAGAGAAAGAGAAGGAGAGAATGCAATATGATCAACAATGAGATACCCTATTTCCAATTGATGCCCTCTACCTCTAAAGCATTGACCAATCTGGGAGTAAATCTAACTGAATTCAATGTTCCAAAGTGTTGTTAAATTAACTGTCACAATCCAAATAATATTACCAACTAAGAAGTTTGCTTTTACATCATTTATTCAGTTTTATGTAACTGGACGGGAATCATATTGCTTATAAACTGGTCTCTTCACACATTCGGGCAGGAATATTGTAATGTCGGTCATCTTCTGTTATAAGGGTTACCATGGGCCAGGTTTCTTCGGGATCATTGGGATAAAGAGTGATGAATTCTTCCGTTTTGTACTTATACAATCGGTAAACCTGGATGGTGTGCTGCAAAGCATAGGCGAGGAGAAACATTTCAACCTGAGTGACGGGAGGGAGAACAAAATCTGATGTTATAAAGAGGCAAACGTTGAGGTCGTTTTGATTTAATTGAATAGGTAAATAAGTTTTCTCCCCATGCTTTTGGACTGCTGATCTAGGTAGGAAGCTTTACACACAGTGTCAAGCATGCAAGGCTGCACCTTGCCCTACTATATGTGGATATAGTTAAGTTTATGACTCGTCCCAAGAAGAAACCATCACTGTATAGTTTAGGCAAGGATAAATAACTTGGTATCTTCTGGCTATTTTGACTTCAACTCCCATCAGTCTAAGCAATAGCAATAGCAGTTAAGACTTATATACCGCTTCATAGGGCTTTCAGCCCTCTCTAAGCGGTTTTACAGAGTCAGCATATTGCCCCCAACAACAATCCGGGTCCTCATTTTACCCACCTCGGAAGGATGGAAGGCTGAGAGTCAACCCTGAGCGGGTGAGATTTGAACAGCCGAACTGCAGAACTGCAGTCAGCTGAAGTAGCCTGCAGTGCTGCATTTAACCACTGCGCCACCTCGCCTCTGTGCAGTACGCTAAAGGAGAAAAGACTGATAATTTTACCCCGACAACATCTGGCGGCCATCAAGCTAACTACCTTAAATTCTATTACGACTCCTATGAACTTCTGAAAGCCAACTCCCCCTTCAGTTAACAATCTGATTGGAGACCTTCCTACATCTGAGTCTTCTCACCCAGATATTTGTTCTATAGCTGCAGCTCTGCTTCTTCTTTATAGCTCCTGATCTTCCAACTCCACTGACGCTTTTTTGTTAACCTCAAGTTTTTCTTTGTCAGGCTTTCGATTCTGCGTGTTGTTTAACTTTTCGTTTTCCCTGGCCAAAGCCCTCAATCATTTTTTTAACGAGTGGGAGTCTGCAAACTCACGGGTCTATTTGTAACTGCCAAGGAATATAATTAGAACACTTTCTCATGGGGTGACCTTTAAAATTCCACCTAGCTGTAAATTGTGTAGAATGCAAAAATTTGGCTCCCGTTCTCATCGGCTGGCTCTCATACAAGAACCCCAAATAACCTCATAGTGCATAAAACTATTGTTAGTAAACCATGCGACACTTAAAGGCAACCAATTCTTACACTTAAAAAAAGGGGACTCATAAACAATGCTCTGATATCTCTTATTCAAAAAAGCATGAACACACTGCTGTTCAAACATTGAATAATGACTCTTGAGGTACTTTCATACGAAGTATGAAAGCAGATTGACTACCCAAAGGGAAAGAAAAGTTAAATGTACTAGGCATACCTGTTCTTTTTGTGCTCGTTTTTACTTCTAGTCAATCATGCCAATCTATTGGCAAAACAAATTTCATACTCATATTCTAATCCTTTGCTTTCTTAAGAAAATTTACATTCACTTTTAATATAAGAAACTGTTACTAATACTACTGAAGTAGAAACCTTGCGTGACCCGACAAATGTGCGCACGACAAAAGAGCGGTGACAAAAGTGCGGCGAGAAAACCACGATGACATCAACGTGCCCACAACAACGCGCCGACAAAACCGCGCCTACAAAAGCGCGATTTAAGTTAAGGTAAGGGTTAGGGTTAGGTTCAGGGTTAGGTTTAGGATTAGGGTTATTAGCTTGTTATTACTTGTTTCTTGAAGGCGCGCTTTTGTTGGTGTGCTTTTGTCGGCACGCTTCTGCGCGCATTCGTTGGTGCGATTTCAACCTCACAGTTTTCTCGCCGCGGTTTCGTCGGCAAGCTTTTGTTGAGTGTGCATTTGTCGGTGAACCAAAACCTTGCTCCTGTATAAATCTTGACAGATTAGCGGTCCTCAGGAGTTGCCGCTCAAGTGCCAGGCCGTCAAGTGGAGCCACTGGGGCTCCAGATGTACCAGGACCCCCTGACACAGGGCGATTTCCTCCCGAGGTATCCTCCATGGTGAGGAGACCGACATCTGGACCAGTCTGCAAACCACGGTCTCCTGGGCCAGTAGGGGGCGAGTAGGATGATCTGGGCCCGTTCCCTGACTATCTTTCTGACCGTCCGGGGAATGAGGGGAATGGGAGGGAATGCATAAAGAAGGCCCGCCAGGCTCTTGAGAGCATCCGTGCCCTCCACCTCTCGGGACCAGAACAACAACATGCAAAGTCCCCCCCCCCCCCACTAGTGGCAAGAGAGAATGCTTTAGGATTACCACTCTTCAAATATTTGCTCCTTCCTCACACGAAGGAACGATTCTTCAACAAGGCTATAACTAAGATATTTCCAAGCTAATATACTCTCTTCTACAGTTTAATCTCTGTAAAGATTTGTGATGATCTGCCTTATTGACTTGTAACCAGCATACCACCCACTGTCAATGGGTTTGCAATATATGCAGAAAGATCTTCATTGGCACGTTTTAAGTGCAGAAATCTGTGCCAGGCAGTTTTCTTTGCTCTGGTACTCAGCGTTATATAAGCCTTTGGACAATTTTTAAAATCTCTAATCCTGAGAGGGATTTCAACAAGGTATCATCTTGTTACATGTACCGTTTCCCCCCCACCTTTGAAGTCACCAAGAGATTTGGAGCAGCATTATCAGCATGCTGACTCTGTACTATGCAAGTGTGTGTGTGTGTGTGTGTGTGTGTGTGTTCCAGCATAACTCTGGAACACCTCGAGCAATTTCAACCAAACTTAGTACACAGATGACTTACTCTCTGGGAAAAAAATACTGCGGGGGTAAGACACCTCTAACACCCCTCGGGGTGAGCGTTCTGTTAAGATACAGCCTGGTGTGCCTTAAAATGGCTTCTACTGTACTGCCATAAAATGGCTTCTACCGTACAGCGCAGTGCAGTTGCCATGGTAACGACTTCACAGTACTTCACAAGGGGTCTCCCTTTGGTAAGAGGGAAAATCCAACATTGGAAATTACGTTTGGTGCGGACATTTTCCCCCTATTAAATAAATACCTGGGCAACGCCGGGTTATCAACGAGTACCACATAAATTAGAACCACACTATGCAGGTTCCAAAATGTCTGATACAATGGACTGAATGGGGACTAGAAACTGAGCCTACTGAAACAAAGACTCGGAGAATGTGCAGTTCCTGAATCTTAACGTTGAATTTGATGCGGAATAAAGGATATCTAATTTGCAGGTTCATCGACAAAAGGGCGCCCGACAAAAGCGTGCCCGACTAAACCGCAGTGACAAAACCGCAAGTTCTAAACCGCGCCGATGAATGAGCGATGAAGCGCGCCAACAACAGCGCGCTAACAAAAGCACACTGTAAACCTAAACCTAACCCTAACTTAAAATGCACTTCTGTCGGCGCGCTGTTGTCGGCACGTTGATGACATTGTGGCGTGCGTTGATGACTTTGTGGTTTTAGTGGCGCGGTTTTGTCGCAGCGGTTTTGTCGTGCGCGCATTTGTCGGGTCGCGAATTTGCAGACTACTCCTACAACTCCTTGCTTCAAGGGATCCAGGTGGTTGTGATGACACTAACATCTTTTACAACACTGAGTGTATACGCTACCTATTGTCATTCCGGACAGAAATCGCTTAGCTGCAGTGACTCCGACATCACAATGTCACATCTTGATTGCTATTTTGTTCTCCGTGATGGGCTGCCTGCATGTACGGTGTGAAAATAGGAATAAAAACTACATTCAACTTGAAGACTGTTGTTCTGTGCACACGGCCACCTTGAATACTGCATTGGATGGAACTGCACTGTGATCCATTTGCTACAACGTGTAAACTTTTGGAAATGTAATTACAAGGTTTTAATCTGGAAACAGAATTATTGGAGACTTCTGCTTCCATTTACTCCTGCTTCTAGTTAGACCACTTGATATACTCTGGGTATTCTTTTCTGTTCTGACCCCCCTCGTTCCACACTCCGAGCCAGAGATAAATTACGGCATTCAATTAACAGACAAACAGGTCCTTGGCAGCAAACCGGCACAGACAAGCTTGGGCAGCAATAAACACAGATAAGGCTTGGCAGCAATCCAGCCTGCCAAGCTCATAACAATGTTCTCCGACATTCGATCCTGTGTTGACTTCTGCAAAGAGGGGCGTGTGCACAAGTAGCTTTTATAGTCTGGAGAGGAGCCTAATGACCACCAGCTGAGTGCAATCACCTCCTGTAATTGCGTAATTGTTCCTGACGCCTATTAGCTCTTCGATGCCGGGCATCCAGGAACAACTCACTGCTGGCTTCTGGCTCACTCTCCCTTGTCTCCTCCCCACTGGTCCAAGGCTCAGGTGCCTCCTGGTGGCCAACCAGCCTCTCTGCGCCCTGCTCGGAATCGGAACCCTGTCCAGGGTCCTCCACCTCCTTCAGAGCCGACTCATAGGGCCCCTCACTGTCGGAATCTGGTGGCAGCTCCAACGGCTCCTGCTGGGCCACAACACTTTTCATACCTGGAATCTATCCTGTGGTGCTTATTCTCTGGAACAGCATTCCAGCAGAATTGCACCGTAAGCCAATCTTGCTCTATCTCAGATGTATGCAGAAGACACTTCTATTCGGCATCTGATTATATAACTCATGGCCATTATCATGTTCTTTCAGCTTATATTTTATGTTATATTAATGGTACTTTTAAACACTGATCCAAAAATCAGATCACGGGCTCATCCGATAGAGACTCCAGATCCATCTGGCTAAACTGGCAAGTTGAACTGAATCATCAAATCAAATGTATATGGAATTATCCAGTGACCTGGACACACCCATAGATGTATCCTTTTTCCGAATGTAATTGGAACTAATTATTTAATTGGATTAGAAGTGATCTCTACTGAATACCGTCTGGGAATATTTTACAGATAGGTGGCATTATTTGGTATTTAAATAATTTAATTTTTCCCCCTTATTGGACGGAATGGAGAAAAGGGCAGGTGTTTATAGCATAGCCAAGAGGTTATCACATGAACTAGGCCAATGGCTATACAAATTTCTGGCAGCTCCTTAGTTTGGATTCTGGTGATGATCAGCCCCCCTACCCCCCTACTTTCTGTCCGGTCCGTCCAACGCGCCCTAAAAAGTTGGTTTTTCCAGCAAGCCAGCCTGGCCTGAACAAAACAAAACAAATTATTGATCATTGTTAATTTTAATTTGATTTTTTTTAAAAAAATGTTATTGTTAATTCTAATTGGGTTTGTTTTTTGGATATTCTATTTAAATTTTTTTTAACTTTTGTATTATGTGTTTCTTTTAATGTTGTATACCACCCTGAGTCCTTGGGAGAAGAGCGGCGTGTAAATCCAATAAACCTACAAACCTACAACCTACAACCTAGATTGTTGTGAGTTGTAGGGGCATATAAAAGGAAGAATTAGCTAAAGAAAGAGGAAGTTTTGAGTTTACTAGATCTGAAAGTCTTTTTCTGTCTGCAGTGGATAAAAGATTGCGTTCCTTCCCAAAACAAGAAATTACTTGAACTAAAGGACCGTGAACTAAGATTTGAATGGCGCACCTACTTACGGTATTACAAGGTTAAAATAAACACTGATTTAAGAATCAATTCTAATTGGGTTTGCTTGGGACATTCTATTTAATTTTTTTTTAAAGTTTTGTATTATGCGTTTCTTTTAATGTTGTACGCCGCCCTGAGTCCTTGGGAGAAGGGCGGCATATAAATCTAATAAACCAAACCAAGTTACTGTCGGCCTCATTAGATAAAACCAGACAGGAATCACAACCGGATGAGCTAATTCTACTTTATCGTAAAGCTACGTTGACATAATCTGGTAAACCTGAAAGGACAATTCTCCTTTGCAGCCTTTTTTTACAACACGTGTGTGTGTGTGTGTGTGTGTCTTCTGAACCTTGCCCACTATCAATCTTCAGACTATGCTGTCTTTTATCTGACTGTTCCCTTAGCATGGCTTTTCACCCATTCTCCCAAGGTCTTTCCCAGATTCTGTTACAGCTATTGACTGCACTGGATTAATCTTTAACATTACAGTAGGAATTAAAACAGTCGGTTCCATAAATGCAAGAATTGTGCTTACCTGTTCAAGACCTCCCGTGTGACCAAGTTGATTCAAGTGGTTCTCCATTAATTGGGAAGGACTGCTAGATGTGTCTCGAGCGAACAAAAGCCAAGAGAATACGGGGACCTCTTTGCCCTTCTCACTGTCTTCGTACAGTTGAATGGCAGTGCTCAGCATAAGAAACTTTACTGCTTCATACAGCTTGTATTCTTCTTCTTCGCTTCTGAAAAGCTCATCACAGGCTGCTTGTCTCTCTACAAAGGTCTTTATGTCACTCATATTTTTCCACTACAACAGGAAATAAACGTAAGTGGGATGAAAAGATGCTCCTAATGAAACTAACTGAGATCCTTCTAACTGGGTTCACCGACAAAAGGGCGAACGACAAAAGCGCAGCCGACTAAACCGCGGTGACAAAACCGTGAGTTCTAAAACGTGGCGACGAATGAGCGCTAAAGCGCGGCGACAACAGCACAGCGACAGAAGCGCGCTGTAAACATAAACCTAACCCTGAACCTAACCCTGAACTTAAATCGCGCTTCTGTCGGTGCGTTGATGACGTCGTGGTTTTAGTGCCGCGCTTTTGTCGGCGGGCTTTTGTCGTGCGCGCATTTGTCGGGTCACGTTCTAACTGAGACAACTGGTATTCAGACCTTGTTTTGAAGCCCATCAACTACTTAACATCTTTAATCAATTGATACCCTTGAATATTATTTGAATATGCTAATGAATTCATTTCCAACCCATGAATTCAAGCTATTTAAAATATCCAGAGGAGAAAAGGAGGGAAAAATCCTTCCAATTGCAATTTATCATTCTCCAATTATTGTGAATTGTCGTGATCAGCTATAACTACTTTATGAAATATATCTCTTATTAAAAAGGCATGTGCCTTATATATTAAGAAGGAACTCCATATCGTTAATGACAGCTTGACTTATCATGATGGAATGCAGAAATATGTGTTGCAAAAATTATTTAGCATTTAAATTTAAGATTAGCTTTGATAAACATTTGCATGTACCCTGTTTCCCTGAAAATAAGACTATTAAGCACAATTGGGCTTTTGAGCGCATACGCTAAAATAGGCTCTCCCCCCAAAATACGCCCTCCTGAAAATATTGCAACACAGCAGCAGCCATGAGGTGACAGCCAGCTCACCATCTCCTGCACCTCAAAAATAATAAGACCTCCCTGAAAATAAGGCCCTTATTTTGGGGGTCAAAAGAAAAAAAAAACCTGTCTTATTTTTGTGGAAACATGGTTTTTTTATATGCATGTATTGCATATAAATTCTCTCATTTTAAATATTAAAATAAGGAGTTTTAGATTAGAATTCTGAATTATATTTCACTTTGAAGGATATTCTTCTCTTCCAATATATTCCATTATTTGTCAGCAATGCCCAACTGCATTTAACCCAGGATAACATTGTTAGGTTCTGTACAAAACAATACATGGATGTGGATTTGTAATCAAAAGTGTGATATTTATTTAGATTTTAATGTAATATGATTGCACATGTATACTGTCTTCTCTTATTTTTTCTTTAAAACTAGGATATGTTAAGTATATTGTTATGGAAGTATAATACCATCAACATAGATTGGAGTTTGCTCAGAAGTGGAAATACACCAATGAGAGGAAGAGTGGGAAACAGAAGGGAGAAGAAAGATGGGAAGAGAGGGATAGGAGAGAGGGTAAGGGGGGAAGATAAGGAGGATAAGGAATCCAGAGAGAGGAGAAGGAGAAAGGAAGGGCAAGTAGAGTAGGAAAGGATGATGGAGGGAAGAAAGGAGGTAGGAGAGAGGTAGAAGAAAGAGGTGTATGGAGAGCAGAAGAGCTAATAATGGGTTGTTATCTTTTTGGGCATTGATGACAAGAGGAACTGATGTAATTACTACTTAATACAATAGGATACTGGCTATGTAATAGTATACATGTGATTGTATGTTATGAAAATGGAATATAAAAAAGTATATTTAAAAAAAAAGTGTGATATTTATTAAATGGGAGATCATTTTAACCTTTCATTACACTGTCAATGACTTTTGGTAACCTTTTTTGAACACAAGGAATTTAAAGTAGATTCCATTACGAAAAACCCTGGGATTCATCAATATGTCCAATCTGTGGTACGAGTCCAAGTGTTTTTTCGAGGCACACATATTTCTGCTCAGCAATAAGAGAGTGGCTGTAGGATCATCCAAAACTACTTGGACAGCAACCATGATAAATAAGGAATAATCACCAGTACTTTCTGCATTTCATCTCTCTCTGACAATCATTCCCTTAATAATGTACTTACTGCAGATTTATTAATCCAGAAAAAGACCAAGTTTACTAGGATGAAATGCAATAATAAACTGGTTTCTCTTTAAGATACTACAAAATTCTGATTGTATTACTAACTAAATATACATTTGGAAGAGGATCTAAAAAAACAATATAACAAAGGGCCACCCAATTATGTCCAATACATAATATAATTAATTATAATCCAGTTAATTAACTATGGAACTAGTTAATTCCAACACGCTTTACTTTTTATCTCTTTTGAAATCAAGTTGCATAGACAAGACTGCTAATGTGCAACTATTTTATTTTCATACATCATTTCTCATACCTTTCTTTTTAGTAACATCAAACAATCTTTAATTTCATCCATCAGGCTCTCCACTTTACTTGGCCATGTGTGCCTCAGTCGCCACTGAGTGATCCATTCATATCTGACCATCAGCTTCTCTGGTAACTAAAAGGTTCAGATATTAAATATTAGCATGTGTTAGAAAGTTGAAAAAATGATGAGGTGTTGTGCATAGCAGGAGCCATTGGAGCTGCCACCAGACTCCGACAGCGAGGGGCCCCATGAGTCGGCTCTGGAGGATGTGGAGGACCCTGGACAGGGTTCCCACTCCGAGCAGGGCACAAAGAGGCTGGTTGGCGCCTGAGCCTTGGACCAGTGGGGAGGAGACAAGGGAGAGTGATCCGGACGCCAGCAGTGAGTTGTTCCTGGATGCCCGGCACCGAAGAGCTAATAGGCGTCAGGAACATTTGAGCAGTTACAGGAGGTAATTGTACTCAGCTGGTGGTCATTAGGCTCCTCTCCAGACTATAAAAAGACTCCTTGTGCACACGCCCCTCTTTGCAGAATTCAACACAGGATCGAATGTCGGAGGACATTGTTATGAGCTTGGCAGGCTGGATTGCTGCCAAGCCTTATCTGTGTTTATTGCTGCCAAGCTTGTCTGTGCCGGTTTGCTGCCAAGGACCTATCTGTCTGTTAATTAAATGCCGTAACTTATCTCTGGCTCAGAGTGTGTGTTGGTGTGGGACGAGGGTGGTCAGAACAATTAGGTATCACACTTTAATTAAGTTTCTTATTCCCAGAAGCCTAAGGATATTTAATATGCCATCTAAAGGTTTTTGTAATGCATAAATATTCCAGTACACATATAGGGCTGATGAACAAAACTCCAAAGCAGAAATGATATTAAGTCTGCCTATGCAATAAAGTGGTTGAATCTGAGGCTTACCAATATTAGATCTTCTTTCTGGAGCCACTGAGGAAGGTGACAAGCTTGGCTGAGGGCTTGAAATAGTGTCGCCCGGAGAGCACAATAATTATCTCCTCGCACTCTTCTTATTGAAATAAATTTATGTGAAACAGCTTCATAGCCCTGTATTAAAAATAAAAATCATGATCGCATAGATTAGATGATCCTAACTCAACATAATATTGGAACTGTAGAAGTTACCTAGAGTTCTAAGCCAATCCTCAACATTTGCCAGAAGTTGACAATCACCCATTAAACTATAAGGGCTAACTTGTTGCTGAATACATGCGCTATGACTATTATCATCCATAGAATCCCCAAATGTCATGTTTGGACACCCTCCCGAAATAATATGAAATAAAACAAGTATTTAGAACTGGTTGAAATCTTCTGAGACTTGGCAATCTACAAAATCTGACTGAATTGTAGACATTTGCATCATTACCATCATACAAATTCGGTTCACCGACAAATGCGCACTCGAGAAAATCGCGCCGACAAAACCGCGGCGAGAAAACAGCGAAGGCGAAATCGCGCCCACAGAAGCGCGCCGATAAATGCGCGCCGATGAAAGCGTGCCATCAACAAACAACGCGAAAACGGGCTTCCTGGGGGCGTGGCCTGTTGCCGAGGAGGGCTCCACCGAGCTCCTCAGAGATCTGGTCTGTATATCTAAATAAGATCATAGATAGCACCCCTTTTTGGCTAAAAAAGGGGCAGGGAGTAGCTCTGTAGGCTAGGGTCTATTCGTAAGCCACAGCCTTTTTCTTTTTTTTTGGCTGTGGACAGAGATTAGATCCAGCCGGAGCAGAGCTTTTATCTCCAGCCAGTTCTTCTCAGCTGCCTTTTTTTTTTTGGCAGCCCCAGACAGGCTAGCCCCCCCCAGGACAAAACAAAGTTTTTTCAAGCTAGAATTGATACGGGCGGGTCCCACCCCTGTGAGATTTATGCTTTTATTACTATCTTAAATACCAGCACCATTTGTCTTAGAGACTTCTTTGTCTAAATGGACTTCAAAATGGCGATTTCTCTCCGTGGATGATTGATAGTGGATGTACTTAGCCGGTTTTACCTTCCTGCAGACCGCTCCTTAACAAAATAAACTCTTCTTCTTTGGAAATAGAGGGGAGCAAAGCGCTGCTTACTTGTTTATTTATTATGGCACCCAGGTCAAAGAAGCGTCTTGCTACAAATGTGTCTAAAGAATTTAAAGAATTTTTACTGGAACCACAGCCTTTGTCTCCTATGCCCTCTACTGGAGAATTTCTAACACAGGAATATTTCTTTAAAATGTTTAATGCCTTTAAACAAGAAATTAAGGAATTTGTATTGGAACTATATGATGATTTAAAGTCTAAAGTTAATCAAATGAAGGCGAATACGTTTGCAGCCGTGTCTGCCCTGTCAGATTACTCTGCTGAAATAGAGAACAAATTGGAAAGTTTGGAGAAGGCTAATTTTAATTTGACTACCAATATTCAAATTTTACAACAAAAAATTAGAGACAATGAAGAACAGCTCATGATGATAAATTTTAATAGGAAGGCATTTGCAATAAGAGTCAGAGGATTCCGTGAAAAGGAGCAAGAGAATTTGAAACAGACCTTTGCTGAAGCCTTCAGCTATGCGGTGGGAAGCCCGGGACTTAACTTTGATTGGCAGATTCGGAAAATCTATCGCCAGAACTCATTGATAGCGGAACAGCGACAGCTCCCGAGGGACATAATTATACATTTTTCTACAAAAGAATCTAGAAACGCGATTGTGCAAAAGTTTCATAACAACAGTCTCCGAGTTGATGACCAAGACCTGATTGTCTTCAAAGATATTCCTTTCCAGATGCTGAAAGCAAGAAGGGATTACACCTTTTTAACTAAGGAGCTTAGGAGTCAACAGATTCGATACAGATGGGAGGCCCCTGCCGGCATCACGGTTACATTTGAGAATCAAAGATTTCGTCTTAACTCTGTTTCGGAGGCTCAAGATTTCTATTGCAGGATTCTGAAGGCGGGACTTCCTGACTCGCTTGGAAGAGAGGAGAGACAAGCGGAAGGAGAAGGCAAACGGCAGGCCATGTGGTTGCAAGATGGAGGGGGTAGCCCTTCCTCCCTCGGAGAAGCAGAAAAACGGAGATCGAGAATTTAGACATTTTAAAATACTCGCCAAAGTTGAGGACTGAATGGGGGTTTGAGACCTCTCTCCGGTAGAAAAAGCGGACTAATTCTTATTAGAAGGGAAAGCTGGGTGAAACTACTTTGAGCTAGATTTTAAATTAACGTTAGCATAAATTTGATAGTGGTAAACATCAGACAAGCAAGGGATGAGGGTAAAATATATGTGGAATGATTTACGTTGTTTAAGGCTTATTAGAACAGAAAGCCGGTTGGGATTATCTTAAGATAAGTGTAAAAAGAATGCGGAATGATTTATGTTGTTTAAACTTTGTTAGAAGGGACTATTTTAAAACAGAAGGTTAACTGACTCTTGCTGAAAGTATTATTTGAATATGTGGAATGATCCATGCTATTTAACTTTTATTAGAAGGGAAAGTTGGTTGAAATTGCTTTGAGTTAGATTTTAAACAAATGCTAGTATAAATTTGATAGTGGTAAATATCAGACAAGTAAGGGATGAGGGTAAAATGCATGTGGAATGAACTACGTTATTTAAATCCTATTAGAAGAGAAAGTCGGTTGGAATTATCTTAAGATAGAAATTGATTTCTGTGTAAAGTAATATTTGATCTACGCTGCTTAATTTTACTAAGAAGGGGAAGCTTGGCTAGATTATTTTGAATTACTGTTTGAAAAGGAGGTTAAGAAAGATCATTTACGCTGTTTAAATTTTACTAGAAGGGAAAGTTTGATTACTCTTCTGTAAAGTCATATTTGAATATGTGGCATGAACCACGTTGCTTAAATCTTATCGGAAGGGATCATGAGGTTTAGGAAGAGGAACGGGAGAGTCTACAGAAGGTTGGGGTAAATAGCAAAGAAGTAAGAGACGAGAATAAAATATAGATAGAATGATTTATACTATTTAAGCATAGATAAAGATGGGGGGCTGAGATCAACACAAAGAGTGGTTTCTTTTTTTTTCTTCTTTTTTCTTTTCTCTTTTCTTTTCTCTCTTCTTTTTTTCTGTTTTTCTTTCTTTTGACATATTACTTTTATTTTTTAATCCATATGTATACAAGATATTTTAGACAGAAGGTAGTGCCAGGTGTGGGCCCTGGGAAGTCGGGAGGATTGGGGATGGGGATTTGTGGGGGGGGGGGGTGGGGGGGTGTTAACATAGTCTTAATAAGAACAAGAATGTATTTATATACGGTGGTTTTTTTTTTCTTTCTTTTTTTTTTTCCCTTGGTTCATTTTACTTTTAACAGATCAAACAACACTCGAATAAAGGCATACACCAAGGAGGGAGGTAGAGGGAAAGAAGAGGGAGGAGTAAGGAAGGAGTAAGGGGAATGTAAGGAGGGTGTCCGGGGAGTAAGGGGAGAAGGAAGGCTTGAGGGGAAAGGGAAGTAGGAGGGGAGTGTTAGAGGGAGGAAAGGAAAGTTGGAGGGGGTAGATGGGGTGTATGGAGGATGGAAGGGTTAGGTGGGGTTGTGAATGATGAGTTGTGTTTCCTTTTTATTTGTTCGTTTTATTCCCTTTTTCTTTTTTTCTTTTCTTATAGTAAATACCCTGTATATAAGTGATTGCAAATGGAATGTGAAAAATGAATAAAATATATTTTTAAAAAAAATAAAAAAATAAAAAAATAAAAAAAAAATAAAGTTTTGAGAACCTTAAGTTGTGAAAAAAAAAAAAAAAAACAACGCGAAAACAACGTAATAACCCTAACCCTTACCCTAAACTTAACCCTTACCTTAACCCTAATTGCGCTTTCGTCGGCGCGCATTTATCAGCACGCTTCTGTGGGCGCGATTTCATCCTCGCTGTTTTCTCGCTGCGGTTTTGTCAGCGCGCTTTTGTCGGGCGTGCATTTGACGGGTCACATACAAATTCAAATCCTGCCACAACACCCTGAAAAGACTGCTACTAATGTTACAGCTCCATTTATACAATCGTAAACAATAATCTAATTCCCGATTTAGACCCAACTTGGAAATGAAGCCGGAGAGGCCTTAGAATCACAACTTCCCCTCCTACTTCAACTTTTCTTTTTGGACGTGAAGATAAATGACACTTTTCATTTAACCACATGAAGAAGAACCTGAGCTTCACTCTAAGCTCAGCTCTAATCTTTAAACAAGCCAAGATAAAGCAGTAATTTGATATATGTTCAAGTTGGTAACAGTTTAAACAATCTTGTTATGACAAAACAAGATTTGGGAATCACGAATCACCTTTGGGAAGGGATGATGAGAGAACTATGCTATGGAAGAAGATGAGGCTGTAAATAAACACTTCTGAGATATTTGCCTGATGCAGAAAGACTCTTTTTCTAATCATAAACCTTTTTTTAAAAATCCCATTTTTATTATTTTTTACATATAGATTCAAGGCAGTAAACATACCCAATATTCTTTCCTCCTCCTATTTTGTCTGCAACAACCCCTCTGAAGTGAGTTAGGCTAAGAGAGAGACTCAAAGTCACCCCAGCCGGTTCTCATGCCTAAGTGGGATTAGAACTTACAATCTCTTGGTTTCTAGCCTGGTGCCTTCACCACTAGACCAAATTGGCTCCCATACTTGAAAAGTGTTCAGAGACTGCAACTAGTCCAGAATGCAGCCACGCGAGCAATATTGGGTGTACCAAGGTACACCCACGTTACACCTATCCTCCGCGAGCTGCACTGGCTTCCTATTGGTCTCCAGACGCAATTCAAGGTGCTGGTTATTACCTTTAAAGCCCTACATGGCTTAGGACCAGGGTACCTGCGAGACCGCCTACTGCCACATACCTCCCAGCGGCCGGTGAGATCCCACAGGGTGGGCCTCCTTCAGATGCCGTCAGCCGGACAATGTCGGCTGGCGGCTCCCCGGAGGAGGGCCTTCTCTGTGGCTGCTCCGACCCTTTGGAATGAGCTTCCCCCAGACATCCAGACGTTGCCCACTCTCATGGCCTTCAGGAAAGCTGTTAAAACCTGGCTATTCGGCAGGCCTGGGGCTGTTGACCTCACTGTTGAGGTCCAGCCCCGTTCAGATTGAGTGCATGTGTGATGTTTTTAAATTGTCTTTCTTTTATTTTTAACGCCTTTCCTTTTGCTTTGTAAGCCACCAGGAGTCCTTCAAGATTGGGCGGCCCATAAATTTTATTAATAAATACATAAATAAATAAATATTTTACTTGAACAATTGCTCTATAGCTAACTTGCATAATTGGTCTACATCAGTGTTTTTTCTGAATTCTGGTAGCTGACATCTGCATATCCTAATGTTGCCAAATTTGATAAACATTGCTCTACATTTTGACAAACCGCTTCAAGTAGAATTACAATTGCTAAAAAAAAATTAAAAAAAAATCCCCACCCACTTCCAAAACTGGAAACCCCCGGAGTTATATTTTTACATATTAAAAGCAAGATTTGATTCTCAGTTACTATGTGAATCAAAACTGATAGCAATTCTTTATGATGCCTTAGCCATTTCCTATATTTTTCAAATCTGCAAAATTCTTAAAGATGCCCAGGTCAAGAGATCATGCCTGGATTATTTGAAGGGTCACTTTTGTGTCTGCCTATCCCACAAGATCTGGAAGATCTGCCTATGCTTCAAATTACCTCTTTAAAACTATGGCATCTGTGTCACTGCACCTGGAATAGCATCCCTGCCCTAAGTTTTGGATGGACGTGTGCTTGTTGGCTTCTGCAAGGATTTAAATCCCCCCCCTTCCCCCCCGAGCATTGGGACAGGATTTTGGATAAATAGCAATAGCAGTTAGACTTATATACCGCTTCATAGGGCTTTCAGCCCTCTCTAAGCGGTTTACAGAGTCAGCATATCGCCCCCACAGTCTGGGTCCTCATTTCACCCACCTCAGAAGGATGGAAGGCTGAGTCAACCTTGAGCCGGTAAGATTTGAACCGCTGAACTGCAGATAACAGTCAGCTGAAGTGGCCTGCAGCACTGCACCCTAACCACTGCGCCACGTCGGCTCTTTTAAAACCCGTCTGAAAAAAACGTTTTTGTTTTTTGTAACTTTAAGTCAGTTTTTGACTTCTGGCAACTGCTTACATAAGTCCCTGCATTTGGGGGGGGGGGGGAGAGGTTAGATTTCATTAGTGGTTTGCCATTGTCTGCTTCCTAGGGCTGAGACAGAGTGATTGGCCCAAGATCACTCAAGATGGCTTTGTTCCTCAAGCATTACTAGAATTCATCGACTCTGAGTTTATAAACCTGGTATCTTAACCACTATATCAAACTCCCTCTCTTGAAAAATGCTTTGGCCTCAATTTATGTCGTTTTATGTAGTGGCTTTCATGGTTTTCATATCCATGCCGTATCTTTTTCTGTGTGTTTAAATCCTCCAGGTGGTCAGAGATGCAATTTTAAAATTGGGTAGCTAGATAAAATTAAATAATTAACGTCTTATAACTCATCTATTCAGAGAAACCTCTCCTTCAAGTCTTAACAAAAAGGAATCCAATCACGACCGCATCTTTTGCAAACATAAGCCACACTGAAACATCACAATGAGAAGAGCTGATATCTAAATGACCTGATCTCCCCCAAAACAAAGGATAGCTTTCTTCAGAGCCAGATTTAACATTCTTCCTTCAGCACTCCTCCAGGGCAGGTATAAGAGAACACCTATAGCCGAACGGGTTTGTATATGTGGTGAAGGAGAAGTGGAAGATAATTCACATGTTCTATTACACTGCGAGCTATACAGAGCGTGTAGGTCTGCACATATTCTCCTCTTATTAGAGAGATTGCCAGGGAGGGCAGACCATTTTTATCTAGGCTTTCTCCTCCAGGACACTAACCCGGTTACCACGTATGCAGTGGCAAAGTTCTGTGCTGCTGCAATGTCCATAAGAAAAAAATTGGCTACAGAAGTATAGTTGTCATCTTGTACCAATTATCTGGACATACCTCTAACAATCTTTGGACCATTATGTTATTATTATCCACTTTTAAGTCAATACTTTTTAATTATATTTTAATGTTAGTATTTTTTAATAAACTAATGTGTATTGCTGGTCTTTGACCGTAATAAAGATTTTACTTACTTACTTACTGACAATGAGAAGAGCTGGGTCCACCTTGAACTATTTGCATGCAATAATAATTCCTACACTGCATCTTTGTACGAAATGACCATATAAATTAGATTAAATCTAAATTAAAGGCCATATCTTTTACAACTTCCAAAAATAAACTTAATGTTTCAATCTTGCAAAGAACAACATGATAAGCAATTTATACACTGTCTTTAAAAAAAAAATACTAATCATTGAGGTTTCATTACTATATATGTCTATATTTATTACTATGTTTTCAAGAACAGAACAATCTGGGTTTAGATCCTGAAAAGAGAAATTCCCTACAGAGAGAAACAGAACAGACCTTCCGAATACATTCAGCCTGCGACGTGTTTCCTCGCCATTCTTCTTGGCAATAATCCATGATATCTACTTCAGGTTCAATACTTAGTTTACTTTCTAGAAAATCTGAATTTAATTAAGACAAGAAAGTTACGTTTTAAGTTAAACATCACAAAACTCCACTCTACATTTATTTAAATGTAATTTCCACCTGCAGATGGAGATAGGCAAGCTTTCCCATCATTTGCAGATTCCCTGAATCTTGAATGTTTGGTCCTCCTTGAAATAAAACACTTACCCTTTTCATCTGTCAAATGTGTTCCCATTCTACGTCTTCCCATTCATTTGCTAGCATAAGGGTGTTTCTTGCGTACAGATGCAACAAATATGAAAACAAATGTGCATTCACCCCAAAGCATTCCATGATAAAAATCCAGTGTCTGGTTTTAAAAATTCCAATTTCAATATTACTCATTTAAACATTGCAATGTTTTATGTACGTAAATTTGCATCAAGAGTGCTAATTAGAACTGAGTGCTTTGAATGACAGTTGTGCAGATCTTTGAAAAAGTGCTTTCCCGGTATTGAATATTTGCATGAAATACCTCTTTGAAACAGCCTTGCAAAGTGGTCATTTGTAAACAGTATTAAATATACAGGGTGCATTAAAGTCATCGACAATATAAATCAAATAAAATGTTGGAATCTATTGTTTTCTTCTAAACTTTTTTTTACAAGTTTGACACATGACTTGCAAACATTTTTAAGTGCAGTAACTTTGAGTGCTGTTAAGTCTGCTGTTAAGAAACTGGACAGTCATTTGTCTGAAATAGGATCTCCTGGTTTAAAAGGGGATTGGACTAGAAGACCTCCAAGGTCCCTTCCAGCTCTATTCTGTAACTTACTTATTCTCTGACACTTACAAATTCTAATATGATGATATAGTTTAGATAAACTACTGACCAATTCAGTATGCCTTGTATATTTGCATAGGAATCTAATTATTATTTTATTATTTATTACCGTGTTTCCCCGAAAATAAGACAGAGTCTTATTTTCTTTTGACCCCCCCCCCAAATTTTGCTTGGGTCTTATTATCAAGGGGGGCTTATTGGTTTGGGGTTGCCGGGTGGCTACTCTCTTGCGAGTGGGCTCCCGAAGAGCCGGGCATAGCCTCAGGGGCAAACGGCTGTGTTGCGCTGTCGCAGCAGCGCAACCAAGCCATCATGAGGTGACCACGCTCATGAGCAGAGGCCTGGCAATGCCCCTTTCAAGCCAGGCAGAGCACCACTCACCGACCCAGTAATATCCCAAAGACGCTAAGCCGCGTGGCGCTCTGCCCGGCTGGAAAGAGAGGTTGCGCGAGCACTTGTTCTGCCTCCAGCTCGTGTGCCTCCCTGCCTCACCATGCCCAATTCTCCCTACAGGGCTGGGCCAGGGCGCCGGCGCTGCCATGGCTCCGTTGCCGTGACAGCCCCACTACCGCCGCCATGCTCTGACAAAAACCGGCTTCCAAACTCCAGAGATCCACTGCCAAGTCTTTCGGCAGCGGCCACTGACTCGGCAGCGGATCTCCAGTTTGGAAGCCGGTTATGCTCAGAGCATGGCGGTGGCGGCGGGGCGGTGGTGGCAGCAGCACCTTGGCCCAGCTGGAGGCAGAACAAGTGCTCGCGCAACTTCTCTTTCCAGCTGGGTAGAACGCCATACGGCTTAGCACCTTTGGGATATTACTGAGTCGGTGAGTGGTGCTCTGTCTGGCTGGAAAGGGGTGTTGCCAGGTGGCTGTTCGTGAGAGCAGCTGCCCGGCAACCTCCCGCTCCAGCTGGGCACAGTGCCACCCACCAACCTAGTGGTATCCCAAAGGCATCAAGCAATGTGAGTGCCTTTGCCCCCCTCCCCCCGGTTCCTGCGGCTTTGCACCTTTGGGGTAGCTAGGTTGGTGAGTGGCACTCTGCCTGGCTGGAGGGGGGAGTTGTCCAGGGGGCTTATTATTGGGGGAGGGCGTATATTTTTGCCCACAGGAAAAATATGGCATGGTCTTATCAGGACATGTCGTAATTTCGGGGAAACACGGTACATTGTGGAATTCAATTTGTTTGACCCTCTTTATGTAATTCTAGTCTTTATTCCAAATTTTTATTTTGTAAGCTGCCCTAAGAAAAAAACATTTGATTTTGAAGAGCAGTAAAATCTACCAGTGCTAGGTGTTGATTTATGCATTATCCAGCGTAGGCCTTACGCCATGAAGAAATAGTTTTGAAATGTACCTGAAGCATCTGTCCCAATCTCAAGTAACACTTTCTCTCTCTCTATTTCATCCGCATCACGGTACAGGTCTTCCTCACTGCAACAACATTGATATACACTTCACGTAACAGGAAAGACTGAATTCATAGAGATAGCTTTCTCAGTAAGAGGAGCTAGGCAGCTTTTCCCAGGCAATAGTTGCAAATTAAGGTGGTCAGGACTGCAAAACTGATTTGGAAGAAAGGCTTCAGAACTCATGCAGCACCTCCTCTTTGGCTCATTAAAGCAACTGAATCATTTTTCAAGCTTCTGCCCAAACTTGAAAACAAAAAAGAGACGACTTGGGTGACAATTAAAGCAGACCCATCTTTTTTTTTCCCCAGGCGTATGTATAATTTGGAGTTCTTCCAGCGTATTGAAGAATTTTTCCCGATCCCCTCATTTAAATCCATGTGTAACGGGTATTAGGAAAGCACATATTTCTATTCTACTCTATTCTCAATTAAAGTAGCAATCTCATTTTTCAACTGCTTCTGAATTATTTGCAAAGAGTGCATAACCATATACCACACACACACACACATATACATATACATATATACATACATACATATACATATATATACATATATATACACATACATATATATATATACACACACACACACGTATATTTTCTGAGGTTTTCGCAGGTGTTAGTATGTAGGTCTTTGGTTATTCGGGTTTTCTCCCGCATAAAATTGGAAGTGTCTTGGCGACATTTAGACGAAGTCTCATTTGTCATCTTCAGGCTTGTTTGCTCGGCTTCGTGCTTCCAGGAGCAATGTGAGATCTTGGCTGTTTCTTCCTTTTGACTGCCAGTGGGGGTTTGAGCAGATTGGGTGGGAGCTTGGCTGTGTTCTGATGGAAACCCGCCCTTATTGACAAACGAGTCCCTAACATGAGGAATGACACCAGACCCACACTCACAAGAGCCACACAGGACGTCACCACCACACATCCACGCAGAAAGCAGACTGAAATCTACACTGATGATGAGGCACGACCAAGAACCAGAAGCCAGACCACAACTGCACCAGTAGCCACTTTAAACCCCTCCTATCCTTACATGAAACACAAACCCCCAATCAATCAGAACACACCTCCACCCTATCAGAACACAGCCAAGCTCCCACCCAATCAGCTCAAACCCCCACTGCCAGTTAAAAGGAAGAAACAGCCGAGATCTCACATTGCTCCTGGAAGGACCAAGCTGAGCAAACCAGCCTGAAGATGACGAATGAGACTTCGTCGAAACATCGCCAAGACACTTCCAATTTTACGCGGGAGAAAACCCGAATAACCAAAGACCTACACACACATTTATCTATCTATCTATCTATCTATCTATCTATCTATCATCTATCTATCTATCTATCTATCTATCTATCTATCTATCTATCTATCTATCTATCTATCATCTATCTATCTATCTATCTATCTATCTATCTAATCTATCTATCTATCTATCTATCTATCTATCTATCTATCTATCTATCTATCTAATCCATCCATCCATCCATCCATCCATCCATCCATCCATTATTATTTATTTATTTATTTATTTATTTATTTATTTATTTATTTATTTATTTATTTATTTATTTATTTATTTATTGGGAGGGGGAACTCCTTAAACACATTACAAGTACTCCAAATTATATATCCTCAAAAGGAAATAATTTGAAGACATACCTTTACTCCTTTGGACTATAAAATCTCTAACAGATTGTTGCCTCCCAGATTAGAATGCATTTTGCTGGTGATTGCAAAACCTTAAAGGGGAATTAAAATTAGATTTTATTAAGAAAGCAGCTAATACTCCACCAAAATACATACATAAATATAATAATGTTGCCCTAGTAATCTCTTGGCACAATAAAATGCCTTCCATCCAAGGAATGAGGAGGAAAATGATTTCACACTTAACTTTAATATAACCTCAAAATCAATACCAGAGCACTGGCACCTCTATAGTATATTTGGAAAAATGCAGAAAAAATACCATCCTCGAAAGAGAAAGGAAAGGAAGCCCTGATGTTCTACTCTTAGAGTATTTGATTGTGCTCTACATTGGATGTTCAGTTAATCGAGAGCAGCTGAGCTCCTAATCAATTTAAATAATTTAAATAAGAATACATGATATTCTGAACACAGAATCCTATTGGTGCATCTGAAAAGCTTTAACAGAATATTGCATTAAATATTTTCCCGTTTTTACTTTTGGTGATAGTCCTTTTAAATACATCAGATGAAGGGGAAAAAAACATTCTTATTTAGTTCAAAGGAAGTTACAGGAAGATTAATTTTCCCACAGGTAGATTTATGGTATTTTGCAACGTTGTGTCATTTTAAATCAAAAGTTCTTAAACTGTACTACCCTATTACTCCTTTTCTCAGTCTCAAATTATGCAATTAGCAGAGAGAGAAGGGGGGGGAGGGAGGGAGAGAGACTGTGTTTTACACAAGCATCTCAGTAGTGTCACTCCCAAACTGGATCCTTGACTCATAAACAATAACAAATTGCATCCTAAACCCACATTGTTTCAAATGAAACTTTCGCAGCCTGCTAGAAGATAGAATAACTCCCAACGTTTTTTAGTTAGCATATCAACTTAATATGAAGCTTAAAAAAAATAACTTGGATTTGGGCAGGTAAAATATTAATGAATACCCAGAGTAATAATTCAAATGTTGTTGTATTTATTTCAATTTCAATTTAATAAGATTTGTATGCCGCCCACTCCCTTGGGACTCTGGGCGGCTTACAGGCAAGAAAAAAAGCATTAAAAAAAATTAAAGATAAAAGATACAGTTATTAAAATTGCACACCATCCATTCTGTCTAAGTGGGGCTGGATATTGATCAACAGCCCCAGGCCAGTCAAAACAACCAGGTCTTGGTGGCTTTACGGAAGGCTGGGAGAGTGGTAAGAGTCCGGATCTCCACGGGCAGATCGTTCCACGGGGCTGGTGCAGCTACAGAGAAGGCCCTCCCCCGGGGGGCCACCAGCCGGCATTGTCCGGTCGACGGCACCCGGAGGAGGCCCAACCTGTGCGATCTTGGTGGTCGTTGGGAAATGTTGTAATGACCCACAACAGTGGAGTAACACTGGTATTTTTATAACCTTCCTCTAACCTCTCTAACTCTTGTCGAGCCGAGGTGGCACAGTGGTTAAATGCAGCACTGCAGGCTACTTCAGCTGACTGCAGTTCTGCAGTTCGGCTGTTCAAATCTTACTGGCTCAAGGTTGACTCAGCCTTCCATCCTTCTGAGGTGGGTGAAATGAGGACCCAGACTGTGGGGGCGATAGGCTGACTCTGTAAACCGCTTAGAGAGGGCTGAAAGCCCTATGAAGCGGTATATAAGTCTAACTGCTATTGCTAACTGCTATTGCTATTGTCCAGGAAAACCAATTTTAATTTTGTTGCATCAAGCTGCTGCACAAACGCTTGCACAGCACCCCAAGTTATATGGAGGTCCAACATGCCTGTATCACAAAAAATAAATCTTCCATAGTTCTCAAATAATACTAATAATACTCTCTAAATTCTGAGAAATGTATCTCTGAATCCACTCCACTTCCTCCTCCTCCTCAAAATAATAATAATAATAATAATAATAATAATAATAATAATAATAATTTAGCTATTTTCAAAGGGAAAAAAACAATATCAACATCCAACTTGGTGTCAAAGTGTTACCATGTGCATCAGATAGTAAAATAAACATAGAATTACTTACAGGAGTCTTAATGAGCAAAATTGCAAGGATGCTCAATAGTAGTTGCACCATCACCATCAAAATGCATGCTAAGTCATCTCATTGGACAGAAGAAGACAGCAATCTGTGATTTTTAAAGACTTGAAAAACAAAAGTAGCTTTTAGGTTTCACAGGCTGATACTCCACTTCTTTGTCTAAAAGCCTAAATCCCTAAGAAGCACCTGAACTCCTTTTATCCGTGACCCGTCAAAACCGCGGTCCACTAAAGCGCGCCCGATTAAAGCGCGTACCTGACGTCATCAGCAGCGTGACAAATACGACCGCGGAGAAAAAAGGGCGCTTTAAAAAGCGCTTTTAAAGCAAGCCGATTCACATAAAGGTAAGGGTTAGGTTTAGGTTTAGGGTTAGGGTTAGGGTTACGTTAAGCGTTAGGGTTAGGTTTAGGGTTAGGTTAAGGGTTAGCGTTAGGTTTAGCGTTAGGTTAAGGGTTAGGTTTAGGTTAAGGGTTAGGTTTAGGTTAAGGGTTAGGCTTAGGGTTAGGTTTAGGGGGGTTAGGTTTAGATTTACGCGTTAATTTTAAGTTTATCGCTCACAGCGTACTGTTTTCGTCGCGCTGTGATGACGTCACGTACGCGCTTTCGTCGAGCGCGCTTTAGTCTACCGCGGTTTTGTGGTGGAACCCTTTTATCAGCTGTTGACTTCAATGTTCACCAGTCTAGCATCCTCAGACTTTACTTCGATCTTCACTAGAAATTTCAAAAGTTGCATTCCAATGTATCTGGACAGTTCTTGACAATTTTGATTAGCCAGTTGTGAAGTACACAAATGACAGGATGCTACGATGGTCTTAAAAAATGGGTTCTAGTTGCCAAATGTCCAAACAGCAAATACATGCCTGCAGGGACCCTGTGCCAGGTTATAAAAGCAAGGATTGATCATAAAGTTACATTTTCAATGCAGCATAACATCGAATGGTTGCTGTTGTGACTCAGCAGAAGTTTGCTGTGAGTTGAGTCGGGATGCAGGAATAATGAGCAGCTGTTGCTCATTAGTGTCTGGAACGAGCTCCCCGTGGAGATCCGGACCCTTACTACCCTCCCGGCCTTCCGTAAAGCTACTAAGTCCTGGCTGTTCCGGCAGGCTGGAGGCTATTGAAGTATCCAGCCCCGCTTCAATTGTGACTGTTGTGTATTTTAATATTGTTTGTATTGTCTTATTTATCCCCTCCCCTGTTTTATTGTGAGCCACCTGGAATCCTTCGGGAGTGGGTGGCATACAAAACCAATAAACAAAACGAAATGAGTGTCATCTTCTGCAGATAAAAGACGGATGGTGCCAAGCCTTAGTTGCAGAAGTCAACGTCGTTCATCGGTCGTGGTTCGTTGTTCGTGGGATGCACTTGGATAAGTGATTTGCTTTCTGTAACCCTGATTCAAAGGGACACTTGGATAAGTGATTTTACTTCCTGAAAACCTGGTTTGCTGTAAGAGTTTTGTTTTTGCATTTTGCTGCGTAACCTTTTGGCCAGAGACTTTATCTATGTTTATTTTGGGCTCGCAGCCAGCTTGAGCCAGGACTGATAAAGTTATTTCCTTTTAAGTTTTTCTGACTGTCATTTGTGAATGAGCGAAGAAGGGGGGGTCAGAACAGGTTGCTAAATGAGATAGTTGGTCATGTGTATTTAGAGAGGTATGTCTGTGTATATCTCTAAATACAAATGACCATGACAAACCATCTCATTTAGCAACCATTTGAAGTTATGCTGCATTGAAAATGTAACTTTATGATCAATCCTTGCATGTATGTTCACACACAGAAACACGCATATGGTAGTTTGATGAAGGGATCTCTCGAATATAATGCTAGATCAACAGTAAATGTAAGAACAGTGCAGAGGTGGGTTCCTACTGGTTCGCACCAGTTTGGTAGAACCAGTTCGTCAAATCTACCGAACTGGTTAGATGATGTTCCACCAGTGGACCCGGAAAGCAGGCCACACCTACAGAAGAGGTTCCAAAATTTTTTGAAACCCACCACTGACACACACACACAGAGAGAGAGAGACAGACAGACAGACTGACAGAGAGAGAGAGAGAGAGAGAGAGAGAAAGAGAAAGAAAGGAAGAAATAAATAAATAAAAAAGAAAAAAGAAAGAAAAAGAGAGAGATGAAAGAAAAAAAGAAAAAAGGGACAGAGATACAAAAGGAAGGAAAGAGAGAGAGAGAACACATGGCCGGCAAGCCACTCCCACCAGGTCACATGGGTGGCAAGCCACTCCCACAAAGGAGGCCACACCCACAGAGTAGGTTCCAAAAAATTTCGAAACCCACCACTGGAACAGTGTAAAGAACAGCAAAATATAGTTTTCTTTTGGCGACAGTTAATTCTTGATAATCTTTAGTAGATTGAACCTTAGAGAAAACAGACTGTATAATAAGTTACATATATCACTATTGGAGAAATTTTGGCCACAACTGTTTGTGGAGGCTTCACATTGTCTTACATTTCTTTATATTTGTAGTAATGGCTTTGAAAAAGTTTGTATTATGGCTCAACATTTTGGATTAAGGGGAAAAAAACCAGGGTGTTATCACACAAATCTTTACCCTCCTATATAGCTTTACAAGTCATTAAAATACTAGTAATTACTGAAAGATCAAAAAGAATTAGAATGACAAATAGGCAGACTTACTGAAAATAGGGTTTTCCCCCAAATCTAATCCCTATATAGAGAAATTCAATGAAAGGAAACGAAAATAGACAAATCTAAATCAATTTTAGATTTAAAAACAAGGCTTCAAAGGAGTTAGAACTGCAAGTTAATAAATATATACACTTAATAACAGAGCTTGTAGGTCTGCACACATTCTCCCCTTATTAGAGAGATTGCCAAGGAAGGCAGACAATTTTTATCTAGGCTTTCTCCTCTAGGACACTAACCCGGTTACCACGTATGCAGTGGCAAAGTTCTGTGCTGCTGCAATGTCCATAAGAAAAAATTGTCTACAGAAGTATAGTTGTCATCTTGTACCAATTATCTGGACATACCTCTAACAATCTTTGGACCATTATGTTATTATTATCCACTTTTAATGTCAATACTTTTAAATTATATTTTAATGTTAGTATTTTTTAATATAGTGTAAAAACTAATATGTATTGCTGGTCTTTGACCGTAATAAAGATTTTACTTACTTACTTACTTACTTACTTACTTACTTACTTACTTACATACATACATACATACATACATACATACATACACTTAATAATGGTCTGAAATCTTAAATATAATAATGGGGATGTGGACAGAATTTATGCAAGGAAGTGGAGACAGGTGGCGCAGTGGTTAGGGTGCAGTACTGCAGGCCACTTCAGCTGACTGCTATCTGCAGTTCAGCGGTTCTAATCTCACCGGCTCAAGGTTGACTCAGCCTTCCATCCTTCCGAGGTGGGTGAAATGGCGACCCAGACTGTGGGGGGTGATATGCTGACTCTGTAAACCGCTTAGAGAGGGCTGAAAGCCCTATGAAGCGGTATATAAGTCTAACTGCTATTGCTATACAGCAACTGATGTTTCTTTTTCGTACAACAGCCCGCAGACAGGCAACATTTTGATCCTACCATCATATAAGCCACCAGAATACTTCATGCATATATTAAACACCTAGAAAACCTCTACTAACTAAGTCACAAACTTTGAAATATACATTCACAACAAAACTGATCGCAGGGACTCACAAGTCTGCAGAAAACTCCATTGGGCAAGGGACGATGGATGCAGGCAGCTCTTTCCTTTTGAGAGAATTCTCTTGATGGACTGCAGATGATTTCAAGGCATCGGCTTGAGCCCTCTGCAAGTGATACGCACCATCTTCACTGGCAATTAATTTGTGGCTGATGCTCGTGCTTGTCATTTTATCACAAGGAGGGCCTTTTTCTTTTTTGCTTTTAGAAAACGATAGACTAAAAATCCCTTTTCTCCGTTTCTCTTCGGGGATAACCGGAGGCCCTGATGCCTTCCTTGCCTTTGGCTGTGTCATTCCAGGGCTATGAGAAAAACAGGCATATATATAGGTATGTGCTGCATTACTTATACAATTAAATTTAAGGCAAGTGTTAGGCCTCTGAGGGGAGGGGATTGGCCAGACCTGACCAACCAAATCCCCCAGGATGAAGATGGCCAGATGCTTCTCAGTTTGTCACTTGTGGCTAGTTCCGTGCCGTAGTGTGACCCGACAAATGCGCACACGACAAAAGTGTGCCGACAAAACTGCATCGCTAAAACCGCGACGTCATCAACGCGCCAACAGCGCGCTGACAGAAGCGCGATTTAAGTTAAGGTAAGGGTTAGGTTTATGGTTAGGTTTAGAGCGCGCTTCTGTCGTTGTGCTGTTGTCAGCGCGCTTCAGCGCTCATTCGTCGGCGCGATTTAGAACTCGCGGTTTTGTCACCGAGGTTTAGTCGGGCGCGCTTTTCTCGGGCGCCCTTTTGTCGGTGAACCGTGCCGTAGGCTTAATCAATCAACATCCATTGTATTGCCAGAAATGACTAAAAGTAGAGACAGAGATACGGCTAGAAAATATTCCAGCACAGGAAAATTTATCATTTTGAAAGTTATATGATGTTTACTCTTCAAATGATTATTGTAACAAAAATGGGGAAACTAAAAGTTAATTGCAATTGAATATAACTTTATTGGCCTAGGAACAAGGAACAAACTAGGAAAAAATTCAGTCTATTGATGGATATCTAAGATGCCATTCAAGATTTGGAAAATTAATCTTGTTTTTTATGAGTTTTAACTTTAAAATCAGTGCCATATTTTATCAGCCATTCATATTTCTGAATAAGGAAAGCAGCTTTCTCCAACATATTGTCCTTAGGTTATATTAAACTACTACTCCCCAATGCCGAGGTGGTGCAGTGGTTAGGGTGCAGTACTGCAGGCCACTTCAGCTGACTGTTATCTGCAGTTCAGCGGTTCAAATCTCACCGGCTCAAGGTTGACTCAGCCTTCCATCCTTCCGAGGTGGGTGAAATGAGGACCCAGACTGTGGGGGCGATATGCTGAATCTGTAAACCGCTTAGAGAGGACTGAAAGCCCCATGAAGCGGTATATAAGTCTAATTTAAATAAATAAATTCTCAGCTGGTTCAGTCATATGTTGGTTAGAAATTCTGCAAACTGTAGTCCAGGGGTAGTCAACCTTTTTACACCTACCGCCCACTTTTGTATCTCTGTTAGTAGTAAAATTTTCTAACCGCCCACCAGTTCCACAGTAATGGTGATTTATAAAGTAGGGAAGTAACTTTACTTTATAAAATTTATAAAGCAGCGTTACAGCAAACCCCTACCGCCCACCGTGAAAGCTGGAACGCCCACTAGTGGGCGGTAGGGACCAGGTTGACTACCACTGCTGTAGTCTAAAACATCTGGACAGGACTAGATTGAAGGAAGCAATAAGAACAAGAACAAGACAATAACAATAAGCTAACTCCGCCATGAAAAAAAATATTACAAAAGTTTGTTTTCCACATATATTTCCCTCTTTCCTTCACTCATGCAGAATAATAGACACTTTATGATGAATTGGAAATCCTATGGCATTTTACTAAACCCATGATGATTATGCCAAAAAATGCAAATGTGTTTACGGGAGGGCAATTACTGAGCAATATTTAATACTGCTATTAAAGCTTTATCCTGCCTATCTAACACATCGATTCAAGGTGGGGAACGTACCTAATCCTTCAAAGTCCTATTTTACCCATAACAACCACCCTGTAAGCCTGTAAGTAAGCGCTCTACATGGGGCAGCCCTTGAAGAGCATTCGGAGACTTCAACTCGTCCAGAATGCAGCCGCGCGAGCGATTGTGGGTGCACCTCGGTACACCCACGTTACACCTATCCTCCGCGAGCTGCACTGGCTACCGATCGGTCTCCGGATTCGCTTCAAAGTGCTAGTCGTAACTTATAAAGCCCTTCATGGTATTGGACCTGGGTACTTGAGAGACCGCCTGCTGCCAATTACCTCCCAAAGACCCATTAGATCACACAGGGTCGGCCTCCTCCGGATTCCGTCTACCAGCCAATGCCATCTGGCTACTCCCCGGGGGAGGGCCTTCTCTGTGGCAGCTCCGGCCCTTTGGAACAAACTCCCCGCAGAGATTCAGAGCCTCACCTCTCTCCAGGCCTTCCGAAAAGCCGTCAAAACCTGGCTGTGCCGGCAGGCCTGGGGTTGACGAGTTCCCCTCCCCTCTCGACCTGTGTGGCTTTGTGATTCTTGGCTATTTTAACTACTTGTATTGTGTTTTATGTTCCCTTTCCCCCCTTTGAGTTGTTCGCTGCCCTGAGTCCCTCCCGGAAAAGGGCGGCATATAAATAAAACAAATCTAAATCTAAATCTAAATCTAGTTGAGAGGCAGGGACTAGCCCAAGGTGGACTCTCAGCTGCCATTCTACAAATATCCAAAGAATTCAGTAGCTAAGCTTGTTTAAACCATTCAGACCAGAAATGAGAAGAGAATCTGATAGAAGAAACAGCAAAAAGTATCCCTTCCCATAAATCTTGGTGGTGGTGTTTCTTTTTTGGGGTTTTTATTAAGTGGTCACTATTACTTAATGTACATTTCCTCCCAAACCAAAATATGGTGATTTTTTGGCAATACAATTTTGGTAAATTGTGAATGTTGGTTTTGTTTTTAATATGTTGTCTCTGTCTCGTTTTCCCCCTTTCCCTTGTCTTTTGTGAGCCGCCCGGAGTCCTCCGGGAGTGGGCGGCACACAAAATAAATAAATAAATAAATAATACAAGCAGAGCTTGTTCTTTAAAGGTACTACTTCGTTTAGTTGATGATGGAGCTTACCTTTCTTGGATGGATGGTACCTGGATGCTACTCGACTTAAATCGCTTAGTATCCTCTGTCACCATGGTACTGTGGGGACCAGCATAAACCCGACTCTCGGGGTGAGATTTCTGCTTCGTTAGTTTATTCTCATCTTCTATCACAGCAACTTTTTCATCATCAACTACCTTGCGTAACAATTCATCTTTATCTGTGCTCATCTCTAAGAGGGTTGGCCCAATGACTAATAGGAGAAGATCGGCAAAAACACAGGATTTTAAGTAGCTTACAAGAAGTAGAAAACCAGCCAGTCACATCATATATAATAGACACAGTAATGCATACAGGGAATTAACAGGGCTCCGTAAAATAACAACCCTATAAGCCTTTGGAAAACGTTAAGGGAGCCCCAAGAAGACCAAGTAAAGTTAGTACAATGGGAAACTGTAAGTAAGCCCCAAGAGGACCAAGTAAAGTTACTACAATGGGAAACTGTAAGTAAGCCCCAAGAAGACCAAGTAAAGTTACTACAATGGGAAACTGTAAGTAAGCCCCAAGTAAAGTCACTACAATGGAAGACCAAGTAAAGTTACAACAATGGGAAACTGTAAGCCCCAAGAGGACCAAGTAAATTTACTACAATGGGAAACTGTAAATAAGCCCCAAGAAGACCAAGTAAAGATACTACAATGGGAAACTGTAAGTAAGTCCCAAGAAGACCAAGTAAAGTTATTACAGTGGGAAACTGTAAGTAAGCCCCAAATAAAGTTATTACAATGGGAAACTGTAAGTAAGCCCCAGTAAAGTTTACTACAATGGAAGACCAAGTAAAGTTACTACAATGGGAAACTGTAAGCCCCAAGAGGACCAAGTAAAGTTATTACAATGGGAAACTGTAAGTAAGCCCCAAGTAAAGTCACTACAATGGAAGACCAAGTAAAGTTACTACAATGAGAAACTGTAAGCCCCAAGAGGACCAAGTAAAGTTACTACAATGGGAAACTGTAAGTAAGCCCCAAGAAGACCAAGTAAAGTTACTGCAATAGGAAACTGTAAGTAAGCCCCAAGAAGACCAAGTAAAGTTACTACAATGGGAAACTGTAAGTAAGCCCCAAGAAGACCAAGTAAAGTTACTACAATGGGAAACTGTAAGTAAGCCCCAAGAAGACCAAGTAAAGTTACTACAATGGAAAACCAAGTAAAGTTACTACAATGGGAAACTGTAAGAAAGCCCCAAGAGGACCAAGTAAAGTTATTACAATGGGAAACTGTAAGTAAGCCCCAAGTAAAGTCACTACAATGGAAGACCAAGTAAAGTTACTACAATGAGAAACTGTAAGCCCCAAGAGGACCAAGTAAAGTTACTACAATGGGAAACTGTAAGCCCCAAGAAGACCAAGTAAAGTTACTGCAATAGGAAACTGTAAGTAAGCCCCAAGAAGACCAAGTAAAGTTACTACAATGGGAAACTGTAAGTAAGCCCCAAGAAGACCAAGTAAAGTTACTACAATGGGAAACTGTAAGTAAGCCCAAGAAGACCAAGTAAAGTTACTACAATGGAAAACCAAGTAAGTTACTACAATGGGAAACTGTAAGTAAGCCCCAAGAAGACCAAGTAAAGTTACTACAATGGAAAACCAAGTAAAGTTACTACAATGGGAAACTGTAAGTAAGCCCCAAGAGGACCAAGTCAAGTTACTATTAAGTAAACTGCGTTTTATTGAAGCCGAGGAAGTCCTCGTTGTAAGGACTGCGTGGGAAAAGGAACGAAGGGGGAACCTCAAAACTCAAAAGATCTGAATTGCTCGCTCTCGTTTGCAAACGTCCCATTAGGCGCAAAAGGGGCAGGAAACTTTTGCAAAGAATCCACCGGGGTGGGCGGGTGGGGGGGGGGCTGTGTTCTGAGACCCCCCCGAATTACTCACACTCCCTTAAAGCGCGACCGGAACGGAAACCGCAGCTTAAGCGGAGCATCTGTAACGTTACCTTTTATTGCAGTAAGTCCGGTTTGGTGGGGCGAGAGCAGAAAGGATCGCAGGGGCGTTTTGCGGAATCGCTTTTGCTTCCGTGTTCTCCGTAGACTGCCGAGGGTAGACAGACCTTACACGTAGCAGAGCTTCACTTCCGAGTTCGCTCTGAATTACCCAGAGAGAGTTTACTATGTACTTAAAAAACACAACAACCACACACACACACACACAAAAACCAGCCACGAGAATAGCCCAGAGCAGGAAGCAGAAAAGTGTGTGTCTTCAGTGTGTGCACCACGGACACCGCCAGGTATAAATCAAGCTGGGATCCTTGATCTTTGCAACAACGTGTTATATATATATATATATATATATATATATATATATATATATATATATATATATATATAGATAGATAGATAGATAGATAGATAGATAGATAGATAGATAGATAGATAGATAGATAGATAGATAGATAGATAGATAGATAGATAGATAGATAGATAGATAGATAGATAGATAGATAGATAGATAGATAGATAGATATAGATAGATAGATATAGATATAGATATAGATTAGATATAGATATAGATATAGATATAGATGATATATATATATATATATATATATATATATATATATTATAATATATATATATATATAATATATATATATATATATATATATATATATTTCGAAAGGAAAACGAGATTTCGTGCATTTGGACCGTTGCCAATTTGCAGGAAAGTTTTTTTTTTAATTTTTTAATATATATAAAAGCTTTCCTGCAAATTGCAACGGTCCCAATGCACGAAATCTCGTTTTCCTTTGGACAGGAAGAGAATTGCATTGAAACCCACGATTAAATAGTAATAGTAAATAGCGTTTACTACAACGTGTTTTTTTTTTAAATTAAAATAAAAAGGCTTTCCTGCAAATTGCAACGGTCCCAATGCAGGAAATCTCGTTTTCCTTTCGACGGAAGAGAATTGCATTGAAACCCACGATTAAATAGTAATGGTAAATAGCGTTTACTGGAATCCTTGATCTTTGCAACAACGTGTTTTTTTTTTAGATTAAAAAAAAAGCTTTCCTGCAAATTGCAACGGTCCAAATGCACGAAATCTCGCTTTCCTTTCGACAGGAAGAGAATTGCATTGAAACCCACGATTAAATAGTAATAGTAAATAGCGTTTACTACAACGTGTTTTTTTTAATTAAAAAAAAAACAACTTTCCTGCAATTGCAACGGTCCAAATGCACGAAATCCCGTTTCCCTTTCGACAGGAAGAGAATTGCATTGAAACCCACGATTAAATAGTAATAGTAAATAGCGTTTACTACAACGTGTTTTTTTTTTAATTAAAAAAAAAACAACTTTCCTGCAAATTGCAACGGTCCAAATGCACGAAATCTCGTTTTCCTTTCGACAGGAAGAGAATTGCATTGAAACCCACGATTAAATAGTAATAGTAAATAGCGTTTACTACAACGTGTTTTTTTAAAAAAAAATTTTTAAAAAAAACTTTCCTGCAAATTGCAACGGTCCAAATGCACGAAATCTCGTTTTCCTTTCGACAGGAAGAGAATTGCATTGAAACCCACGATTAAATAGTAATGGTAAATAGCGTTTACTGGAATCCTTGATCTTTGCAACAACGTGTTTTTTTTTTTTAGATTAAAAAAAAAAGCTTTCCTGCAAATTGCAACGGTCCAAATGCACGAAATCTCGCTTTCCTTTGGACAGGAAGAGAATTGCATTGAAACCCACGATTAAATAGTTAACAGTAAATATATACTGTTTACTCCAGGTTTGGAGTCTTTAAAATACCGGGTTTTAGGGTTTCCTTTTAATTGGCGCGACTTCTATTCCCCCCCCCCCCAAGAGAAATAAAAGTCAGTTTTTATTTTTATTTTTAATTTGATTTTATAGAACAGGATGAGTGTTCCTTCTAAAGGAAGGGTCTCCAAACTTGGGAGCTCTTAAAGACTTGTGGACTTCAACTCCCAGAATTCCCCCAGCCAGCTGGGGGAATTCTGGGAGTTGAAGTCCACAAGTCTTAAAAGTTCCCAAGTTTGGAGAGCCCTGTTCTAAAGCAACCCCCCAAAGCAACCCTTTTGCAACTTTCCTCTTTCCCCATCTCTAGGATTTCCGCATTCACAGCTACCTCTTGTAACTCTGACATCTGAGTTGTAGGTTCCTGAGCCCTGTTAGGGGTTGGATTCTCCCTGGTATAAAGGATTTTATTTTATTTTATTTGGATTTGGGGGGGCCAGCTGGACACTCTTCCCTTTGGCCTTGGATAGCAGCAGCTTCGAAAAGACCGAGCTGGATAGGAACTTGGGAAAGTAAGTAAGCCCCAAGAAGACCAAGTAAAGTTACTACAATGGAAGACCAAGTAAAGTTACTACAATGGGAAACTGTAAGTAAGCCCCAAGAGGACCAAGTAAAGTTACTACAATGGGAAACTGTAAGTAAGCCCCAAGAGGACCAAGTAAAGTTACTACAATGGAAGACCAAGTAAAGTTACTACAATGGGAAACTGTAAGTAAGCCCCAAGAGGACCAAGTAAAGTTACTACAATGGGAAACTATAAGTAAGCCCCAAGAAGACCAAGTAAAGTTACTACAATGGAAGACCAAGTAAAGTTACTACAATGGGAAACTGTAAGTAAGCCCCAAGAGGACCAAGTAAAGTTACTACAATGGAAGACCAAGTAAAGTTACTACAATGGGAAACTGTAAGTAAGCCCCAAGAGGACCAAGTAAAGTTACCACAATGGAAGACCAAGTAAAGTTACTACAATGGGAAACTGTAAGTAAGCCCCAAGAGGACCAAGTAAAGTTACTACAATGGGAAACTATAAGTAAGCCCCAAGAAGACCAAGTAAAGTTACTACAGTGGAAGACCAAGTAAAGTTACTACAATGGGAAACTGTAAGTAAGCCCCAAGAGGACCAAGTAAAGTTACTACAAAGGAAGACCAAGTAAAGTTACTACAATGGGAAACTGTAAGTAAGCCCCAAGAAGACCAAGTAAAGTTACTACAATGGAAGACCAAGTAAAGTTACTACAATGGGAAACTGTAAGTAAGTTGGGAAAGGCGGATCCTGGAGGCGGAGTGGAGCCCTAGGAAGCGTTGCCCTCTCCCTGGCAGAATCCTTTACCCGCCTCCTGGAAGCCAAGGCTTAGGAAATAGCAATGTTCTCTCTTAAGTGCAGTTTCCACGCCAGTATCACTATTGCAATAGGTAGAAAGGTTGCTGTTCTTTTTTTTTATTATTGAAAATTTTTAGAAAAAAAAAACCTTTTGCAAATATTTACCTCCCCCCCCCCTGGTCTCCCCACCCGAACCCCCCCAACCTCCCCCCCCCCCCACTTCCCAGAACAAATACAGGGTATAAATCTTTAACAAAGATATTCTAAAATAAACTTAATCTTTCATTTGAGCTTTAACTCCTCTTTGCTAGGCTAACTCTAAACAGATTATATCATTCCTTGTTTCTTCAGTCATAAACTATCTGGAATTTCTTAGTCCCATATTTATTTTGAGTATAGTCAATCCATCTTCTCCACTCCAATTTATATCTCTCATTGGAGTGGTCCTTGAGATATGCTGATATTTTATCCATCTCTGCTAGGTTTGTTACTTTTAGCTGTTCTTTTTTTTTTAAGGAAAGCTAGGAAGGAAATTCCCTTCCTATACTGTACTGTCTCATGGAAGACTAGGAAGGGATAGGCAAAGAAGGCCCAGAATGTATAAAACTCCCATCAAACTTGATCTTGGTTAAGAATGAACCTATAGAGTGGAAACCTCTTTCCATGCTTATCCTTAGAAAGTTCAATCTTCAGAACAGTAAGCAAACCTATCACTTTTTTTGTGGTGAGTCTAGCTTGATTCTTTCGGTATGCAAAACTTTTATAACTGGCATTAGTGTGTGTGTCTGTGTGTGTGTATATAGGTTTATAAGAATGACAATGTATTTCCTAACTATCCTAACTCTAGATATTTCTTTATAGAAGGTATTACTTAATTAATCTGGTCCAGGTGACTTCCTACTGTAACAAAGCTGTTAAGTCAGATTGTGTGAATGGTTAGTCTAAACAATGAATGTCTTGTTGATAAAGCCAATATTCCAATTTATTTAATTAGTTCTAATGTTCCATTGGTGCTGGATTTTTGGATATATATATATATATATATATATATATATATATATATATATATGTGTGTGTGTGTGTGTGTGTGTGTGTGTGTGTGTTATATTTGTGCTGATAAATAAATATATATATACACACATACATATATATATATACATATATATATATATATATATATATATATATATATATACACACACACACATATATACATATACATATACATATACATATACATATACATATACATATACATATACATATACATATACATATACATATACATATACATATACATATACATATACATATACATATACATATACATATACATATACATATATATATATATATATATATATATATATATATATATATATTAGATTTTTACAACCCCTGGTAAGCCCCAATTATGGGAGGAAGCTAACTGCTTCCATCATCTGTCAATCGGCTCGTCACAAGAGTCCATCATGACAGAAACCCAATATTTTTACTGTTGCCTTTGTTATATTTGTCTTTTTTTAAAATTTGTGCTGATAAATAAATATCCCAGTAAGGGTATGGCTAGCTGATGAGAGCTAAATAGCTTGAAATAGATCTATACTAGTCTCCCTTTATTTATTTATCAGCACAAATTTTAAAAAAAGACTATATATATATATATATATATATATATATATATATATATATATATATATATATATTAATAAACTTACAATTTCAATATTATTATTATCAATGCTAATAATTCTTTGACCTTTAGGTTCTTTTCATGAATAATTTTACTTTACCTTTTTGTGTATTGGTTAATAGTGTAGAATTCTATTTATCATACTCACAGCATATGGGTTTGGAATATAGAAGCTGCAATACATTGTACTGATCATCAGGATATCTAATTATTTTTCGGTTTTGAGCGTTGTCATATTTTGCTACCAATTCTTTAATTTTTAAAATGTAGTTTACCAGAGAAGCATTAAGTTTTCTATTTCATTATGTTTCTTTGCTTAATATACTTCCCACTTATTACTGCTTTCATTGCTTTCCATCTCGTCATAAGAACTGACCTTAATCTGAAAGTATCTTTCCCTTTTATTATTTGAAAGTCGATTTCAAATTAGCCTACTAGTGTTTTAAGTGTAAAGTGCAGCTGAGTATACAACAGAGGTGGAAAACACTAGAGATTTTACAAAAAGAACAAGAAAAGCAGAATGTTCTTCCCCCACCCCAAAGGTTCCATTGCTTTCTATTAACAAACACAAAACATAATTCAGTTCCACCATCTGTTTCCAATAAAAAGTATAATTCCTAGAAATTGCAACACATGTGCCCTAATCCCAAGACAATCTCTCCTCCTTTTTGACCAGATATCAGATTTCAAAAACAGAGATCCTCACACAAGGCTGTATCTTTAATAACAAACCAGAGTAAAATAGTGATTTCCTCTTCCAAGAAATTCCGTTTGACTTAATTAAATTCCAGCTTTGGGGAATCCACCAGAGTATGTCTAGACGACCAATGTTATTCTTTCTAAATTGCTTTCCTATAATGTCATGGGGAAAGCAGAAGGAGCAAACATCGCTGTTGTGTGTGTTTTTAAAATTAGCTTTCCCCTCGAGAGAGAGTTTGGAAGTGCAATTTGTAATCCAAACTGTTTGAAATACATAGAATCTTCACATGATACCAGTCTCGCTTCGCATCTGAGGTTTTCAAGGCTAGAAGAACCATTCCAGCACAGCTAGAATTCGGTACTTGTATGCTTATACAAGAATAAATATGGCAAGTGCTTCTCCAGTGATAGACAGACATGGATGGATGGATGGAGAGAGGTGGAGGGGGGAATAGATGGATGGATGGACGGACGGATGGATGGACAGACATATTACAGGGTAAAGAAGATTTTCTATTGTTGAAAGAAACATCCTTCTGGGTTCAGCTCCAAGTGGGGAAGAAGACACTGGAGACATGGAGGCTGCTTGGAAAGATGGTTTATTGGTGGACAGGACCACATGGCTTGAGCCCTGAACAGAAAAGGGGATCACATGCTTCAATGTTGGTGGAGTAGAAGAGAAGGGCTGAGGGAGGGGCTTGTTAGGCTTTTTATAACCTGTTTAATCCCACCTCTCTGTTTCCTGTTCCTGTGTAAGAAATGTATTCTGATTGGTTGTCAGGCTCCCATGGTGCCATGCAAGGGGCTACTCTCTAGGCTGTTTTGAATCCATAGATGAGTTCTCAGATGCCATGTGGAGAGTTGAGTAATATCCCTTCCCCCTACAGCTGCAGTGGAGAAGTCTTTATTACGTAAAGTGGGCTAGCCTGGCCTTCTCAATGGCCTATTGACAAAGTGTGGATGGGCAGGAAGCTACAGGCAACTATTCTGTCTTTTAAAGCATGTTTCTTTCTTTTCACATCCAGAGAAATATTCTGCTTTTTCAATATTTCCTAGGATATTTCATTTTTCTGGGAGAGGGCTGGGTGATAACTCCCCACAACATCAAAGAAGATTGGCTTTTGGTTTGATTTTGTGTTGATCCATTTTTATTATTATATCCATAATCTGAATTCTAGCCATTCTTCTCTTTCGTCTTCTCTTTTGTTGTTTTTTATTGAAATAACTCAAATTATTAAACCACTTTTGGGAATAGCTTGCTTCAATAAAGTGTGGTTAAGGCTTAGTAGTTTTTGCAACACAATCCCAGTCTATAGTTAACCAGTGGATACATTTCTTCCAGTTTTAAATCTTCAAATTATCTCCATCATTTAGAAATTTGTTTATTACATGTTCCCCCTATTCCTAATATTCTAAGCATCTTCTCTTTTTCTCACTTCTTATCGCAGAAACGAAAGGAAACAATTACACACATCCTCCATCTGGCAAATTGTTATTTGTCAGTGGAATATGGCTCATCATAATCTTCTTAAGATAGAGGACTCTTTATTAGTTACCCACATATTCAGTATGGGTATCAACTCGCAAAAGCCTCGACAACAGGAAGATGAAAGAACCTTATTCAATCAATATTAATTTGCATTTATTTATTCAATTCCTATAGCTACCTGTTCTGACCCCCTCCTCCATCCAGTAACGAATGCCGAGACAAGCTTAACTGGAATGTACTTTAATAGCAAGACACCAACACCTCGGTGGCTGAAAGCCAAGCATAACAAACAAATAAGCACCTTGGCAGCTACTCAGACAAACTCAAGCAGATAAGGCTTGGCAGCAATCCAGCCTGCCAAGCTCCCAGTACTGTCCTCCGACATTCAATCCTGCGTTGACTTCTGCAAAGAGGACCGTGTGCACAAGTAGCTTTTATAGTCTGGAGAGGAGCCTAATGACCACCAGCTGAGTACAATCACCTCCTGTAATTGCATAATTGTTCTTGACGCCTAGTAGCTCTTCGATGGCATGCATCCAGGAACAACTCACTGCTGGCTTCTGGATCACTCTCTCTTGTCTCCTCCCTACTGGTCCAAGGCTCAGGTGTCACCTGGTGGCCAACCTGTCTCTCTGCGCCCTGCTCGGAGTCGGAACCCTGTCCAGGGTCCTCCACATCCTCCAGAGCCAACTCAGAGGGCCCCTCACTGTCAGAATCTGGTAGCAGCTCCAACGCCTCCTGCTGGGCCACAACAGCTACCTATCTCAAACAATTGATTCTGGGTACTTTACAATTCTAAAATCATAAAACAGTCAAACAATAAAACCATACAGGCATGCAAAAAAATAATAATAGTACAGCAGCCAAGGTAGTTAATTAACCAACAACAGTAAAGCCAAGAAACAGGGCCCTTAACACATTCTGACCCTCAAGTGCATTTATGTTTATAAAATCATAATCTCATCTTCGAGGGGGAGAAAGCAGGGTTTATAGCAAAGAAGCTCGTCTTTTATTTTCCCACGAATAAATACTCTTGACTGACAGGATTTGCGTCCAATCTGCTGGATTGAATTGGATGGGTAAAGACTCCTAGAAATTACCAAATAACCTGAATTTTAAAAAAAAAAATTGTACTTTCAAACATAACTTTTCTTGCTTTAAGTTTTGTTTAGTTGTTAGTTCCTTTAGAATAATTTTCCAGTTATTTCATGCCCTATTGTTATTATGGTGAGCCCAACAAGCCTTGTGTGCATCATTGTTGCACTGATTTCTTTTTATCAGTTTTAACTTTAAGCAGGTATGTTCTACACATGCTACAGAACCAAGCAGAATTAAAGACTCCAGTGATTGAATTGAATTGAATTGAATTTATTATATTTCTATGCCGCCCTTTTCCCCAAGGGGACTCAGGGCGGCTCACAATCCAAGTCGGGGCGGGGGGGGGGGTTTACAAATAAGGGATAAAAAAAGACGAACAGAACAATACACAATTTAAAAGCACACAACAACCATACCATTCGAGGGGGGACAAAAGCTCATTAGCCCCAGGCCTATCAGAACAGCCAGGTTTTGAGGGCTTTGCGGAAGGCCTGGAGGGTGGTGAGGGTTCGAATCTCCACAGGGAGCTCGTTCCAGAGGGCCGGAGCAGCCACAGAGAAGGCTCTCCTCCGGGTGGTCGCCAGTCGACATTGGCCAGCGGATGGAATTCAGAGGAGGCCTAATCTGTGGGATCTAATCGGTCTATTGGAGGTGATTGGCAGCAGGCGGTCTCTCAAGTAACCAGGTCCAATACCATGAAGGGCTTTATAAGTGACGACTAGCGCCTTGAAGCGTATCCAAAGACCAATAGGCAGCCAGTGCAGCTCGCGGAGGACAGGTGTAATGTGGGTGAACCGAGGTGCACCCACAATTGCTCGCGCGGCTGCATTCTGGACAAGCTGAAGTCTCCGAATGCTCTTCAAGGGCTGCCCCATGTACAGCACATTGCAGTAGTGATCGACCATGAGTTTATTTTTACAAACACTATTGCTTCTCAAGGAAGGAAGCGTTTCCTAGGTCATTTTGAAAAAGCCTATAACTCACTCTAGCCTCAAATGTTTATGAATTCCCAAGCGTTAATCCCATAGCCAGTTTTATACAAAAATCTTGTTTGCTTTTCTCTTTAATAAATTATGAATATTTTAGAAAAAGCCAAATAGGAGTCCAGCAACTACATCCATTGACATCTTTGATCAACTGAGGAAACGGCAATATTAAATTCATTTCGAATCTTTGCTCGGGTTCCGAATGGGTGTGTTGCCTTCATGTGAAAACTGCTCATTTTGGATGAATGTGGACTGTGGTTCAGATTTGGTCAGAAAACGCAGTTCTTTGGAAAGCCTAAAGTAATCTGTCATTCCTCTTTTGAATCTCGTCACTCTGATTTCCTCTAGAATTTTTTAAAGTTGGCTGCATCTTTTGAATAGTAGAACAAATGTTCCATTTTTTTTTTCTTTTTAGGGTAATCGTAGAAAAGATAATGAGTGAAGTCATAAATCTGGACTTGGAAATGCTATCTGCTCAAGAGCTTGCTGTCTCTGAGCATACTGTATTACTAGATGACCCAACAAAGATAGTATTATTGGAAGTTAATGTTTCCAAACTCGTAGGCTGCAAAGTATGAATGAAACTTTCTTATCTTGTCTATTAAGCCAAGTTGGAGAATTCACATGGTGAGTCACAACGTCCCAATAGCATACTGAGCTTGAGAAAATCCTATAAACATACTGCATTGAGTAAAACATACTGCTTGCTCTGAGCCAGCATCTCACTGTTTCATTGACAAGCAGATTGAGGAAACACACATTGCAAAGAAGGGGGAGGTTGGGGGGAGCTCTAGAATCAATTTCCACTATTATTTTTTGCACATCATTGTCTTTACTTTTCATATTGCTCTGTTCTGACCCCCCCCCCCTCGTCCCACAACAACACACACTCCGAGCCAAAGATAAGTTACGGCATTTATTAACAGACAAACAGGTCCTTGGCAGCAAACCGGCACACACAAGCTTGGGCAGCAATCCAGCACAGATAAGGCTTGGCAGCAATCCAGCCTGCCAAGCTCACAATAATGTTCTCCAACATTAGTTCCTGTGTTGACTTCTGCAAAAGGGCGTGTGCACCAGCAGTCCTTTTTATAGTCTGGAGAAGAGCCTAATGACCACCAGCTGAGTGCAATTACCTCCTGTAATTGCGTAATTGTTCCTTACGCCTATTAGCTCTCTGGTGCCGGGCATCTAGGAACAACTCCCTTGGCTCCTCCCCACTGCTGACGTCCGGATCACACTCCCTTGTCTCCTCCCCACTGATCCAAGGCTCTGGCACCTCCTGGTGGCCAACCAGCCTCTCTGCACCTTGCTCGGAGTTGGAACCCTGTCCAGGGTCCTCCACATCCTCCAAAGCTGACTCATAGGGCCCCTCACTATCGGAGTCTGGTGGCAGCTCCAACAGCTCCTGCTGGGCCACAACATTGCTCTATTATCATTCCATGGTTTTCCGTAGATTAATAACACTGTGGAATCAAATCAAAAGAAAACTTTATTACTTCTAAACAGCAGTATAAAGGCATCAACCAACAAACATACCAAGTAAATATCAATAGTATTCTGGAAGATTATGAGATATTTTTGTAAGTTTTGAAGAATTCAGTCTCTCAGCAAATAGATATGTGTGCTTGCATTATTCAGTATGAATCCAATACTTCTTTCCAAAGAACCAAATGAGAAAAAAACTTGTATTTCTAAACTCTGCCACAAGATGTCAATAACTCTTCTGTGGATGAACACAGATGATACAAGGTAAACATACTGTTTAGTTAAAGAAAAAGATAAAGAAAGCTTATTTAAGTATGTACATTATCTAATCTGTTCTATTATGCCTTTTGAAACCTTGAGCAAATCTTCAAAATAAATTAGCCAAGATTACTTTTAATCTAATAAATGATGTAAATCTTGACATAGTTGTATTGTTTAATTCCAAAACAATATACAGAATAAACCTTGTGTGAAAATATTTATACTTATTTCCTGATATTTGATTATGTGCCACTAAGTTGTAATAGACAATTAGCTACCACATAGATAGAGCTTCTCCAGGATGAGCTGTCCCTAACCTACCTCTTCATGTACTGCACATTACACCCCAAAACTGCTGTAATTGTATCCTCACAATTTGCTGCCACCCCCTTTCTTTTCCATCTATTTTACTAAATACAGGCAACTCAAGAAAGCTAGATCATATAATATGTCCAAAGATGCAATAATCTAATCCTGCCATTTGTGCCTTGAGTGAGAATTCGTGACCCGACAAATGCGCGCCCGAAAACAGCGCACCGACGAAACCATGGCAATAAAACCGCGATGTTGACAGCGCACCCACAAAGGCGATTTATTTATTTATTTGTCAATTTATTTATTCCTGCCCATTGTAATATTTATTCATTTACATATCTCTGTTTTTCCACTGTTGTGCAAACACAATTCCAGCAGCTGCTAACGTTTGTAAAATTAAATATATATTATACTCCCTTTCAAATAGCCAACAAAATATTTCTGGTTTCAATTCCATATCTTGCTTTACGATTGCTTCTAACCACTAACTTCTGAATAGCTACTTGGACCGACCATATCTGGTCACATGGGCAGCAAGCCACTCCCATCTGGTCACATGGGTGGCAAGGCACTCCCACAAAGGAGGCCACACCCACAGAGTAGGTTCCAACAATTTTTGAAACCCACCACTGGATTCAGTGCAGCTGCATTAACGGCAATTCGCTTAAACGAGACCTGAATGGACCAGATGAGATAGTAAATTATTGATGCTCACCAATTTGGTTTTGCCTTCAAGCACTTTGTGTCTGAGTATGATAGTGGACTTGAGCTTCTAAAACATAATCCCACTGAATCAAAATATAAAATAAATGTTGAATGTGAAGAAAGCATTGAAGTGAAGTTTTGTATCACTGGCAATCTCCTGGTCTTAGCTAGATGGCATGATATCAATAACCACGTCTTTCTGTTCTGTTTCACAGCACAAAACTGTTGGGGGTCTTTGAGATAAGATTTACTGAGCAACAGGTCCCTAACTGAATCTCCCCCCCCAACCATCGCTAATTAATTAAATTAAATATCCACTTGCTGTGAATATTTTCTTACAAGGACACTTTAAACAATTCACATATATTGTGTGGAAGTATGTGAGAATCTCATAGGTTTAGTAGCAAATGCAGCTCATATGTGAATGGGAGGTATATTTTACCATCATGTTATATTGCCTCCAATTTAAAAAGAATCTCAGAGCAGTTCCAGAATAGTAGACTAATAGTTGGGGAAGCTCCAAACAGCTTTTTTTGATCTCTTAGCTTTTAGAATGTAGCTGTTTTGTAAGTCATGAAGATTTTCAAGGCTAAAATTCAATTAATTAGTTGAATTTGACCACCACACTGCCAAAGAACAGCATTCTTCCTATTATATTAAAATCAAAATCGTGCTCAATTTATAAGAAGAGAAACATGTATTTCCACCAAATAGTAGGTCACAATTGCTGTAATAGCTATCCTTCTATCTCTTACGGCACTACGAGAAGTATAAGAAAGCTTAAGTTGAAGACAAAAGGATTTGTAGGATCATTAAGAATGAATTAAGAATATGAATAAATCAGCAATAAGGAGGAAAAAGAGGATAGATTCATTGCGAGAAAGGTTAGAAATTGTCATTTAAGGGTAAGACTGAAAAATCATCTTCACGTCCACATGCCAGACATCATATTCTAGATGTTGTTGTGGATCTCAAAGCAGTTAGAGATTACAAAACAGATTTGTTTATTCCATCTAAAGGTAAAAATTCACCGAAGGGATTTGGAAGAAAGGAATAAACAGATATTAATATACGAGTAAAATTCAGGAAATACAAACACTGTCCAAATCAAAAGCAATGCAACCTTTATGCCTGGAAATATTTGGGAAATATATTAAATACTGAGATCTTATAAACTTTTTTTAATTGGATTGGAAAAGTGAGCGGGGAATTTCTGGATTACTCTAGGAGAACTGAGTTGAGCTCATAACCGTATCTGAATATAAGATTATTCTGTCCAGCTTTTAATTATTTGAATCGCTTGGTAGCAAACTGCCTTGAGAATCTCTACCTCCTATAAAAGCAGTTTATAGAAATAATCAGAATGGTACACAGATGTCCTGCTTACGTCTCATCTGCCCAAACTCAAGTAGAGCTTCATTTGGAAAAATGATTTCTGTTCACAAATCACACCAAAATAAATAACCGAGGTTAATATTTCTGTCTGTTATCCAGAACGAAAGCCAGCTGCTGAAAATCCAGATGTTATGAACAAAGAAGCAGAATAGTTGTAGAAAACTGCAATGCACTAACAAAAAATTAGCCTTCTCCCTGGGAAACTCTAGTGAAACTTCAACATCCCCTCCCTCTCCTTCTTCTGTGACCCGACAAAAGCGCGAACGTCAAAAGCGCACCAACAAAACCGCGGCACTAAAACCGCGATGTCAAAAGCGCGCCGACAACAGCGCGCCGACAACAGCGCGCCGACAGAAGCGCGATTTAAGTTAAGGTAAGGTTTAGGTTTAGGTTTAGGGTTAGGGTTAGGTTTAGGGTTAGGGTTAGGGTTATTTTTAGGGTTAGGTTACAGCGCGCTTCTGTCGGCGCACTGTTGTTGGCACGCTTCAGCGCTCATTCGTCGGCGTGGTTTTGTTGGTGCGGTTTTGTCACCGCGGTTTAGTCAGGCGCGCTTTTGTCGTTCGTGCATTTGTGGTGGAACCTCCTCCTTCGGCTGCACAATTCATCACACATAACTTCCGACTAATGAACATACTTAGGTATTCCTTCTCTTGGATGACACTTAAAACTAGATTGCTCTTATTTCCTGGATTGGCATGGCAACCTGCTTATTGGACATACCATGCTATTCCAAAGTGATCTGCTTCTCCAAAATAACACAGAGCGTCTTCTGTCTCCAGTGAACATTTTTCTTCATGCTAGATTTTTGTAAGGTTTCTCCTAGCTGCACAGGCTTCAACTAACTGCATTAAAAACTTATTAACTGTACCCCTTATATTTTTAAAAGCTGTAATACTTAAAGTACAAACTTCACTACAATGTCATTGTGCCAAACATTTGCACAGGCCAAGTGAATTCCAGGAGGGAGTACTGGCAATAATATTTTAGTAGGCTGTGCTGTTTCTTTTGGGTGAAGTCCAAACTAAAGTCTTTTCTTGGTAATTGTGTAAGCTATTGAAGCTTAGTCTAAAACACATAGGATAAAATAGTCTGAACTCATACCCCATAGGTTCTGTTGAGAAGGCAAGAGAGGAAATTGAGGAAAACATTGTCACACTCCTTTACACTGTTATGCAAGGGTGGTCTTGCTACTGCTTAAATCCTCATTTACCCAAATTCAGTTTTGGGAAAGGGGAACTCTCAACTTGAAACTTTTGGGGAGTTTCCGGAAACCTTGTTAACATCAATTTATACTTACTGTAGATTTAAAATGTTGCTTGAAAATATGGGTAGCAATTTTTTGTAAAACTCTCAGAATGTCTGGTTTTCTTCTCCTGGCTGCACAATTTCTTGGGTGGCCATGTTATTTTTTGGGGGGGAAATTCTATGATGCTCTAAATGTGACATTCTGAGCAAAATAGAGATGGTTAGGGGATTCAACATGTCTGGAACCCAAAAAAAAAGTTTCCATTAAAAAAAAAACTTCCAGGAAATCTGTGGATCATCCCCAGAAAAACCAGATTAGCCCAACTAGAGGAGAAATGGGACATTCTCCAAAACTTTTGCTTAATGGAATGATCGTTGCTATTCGTGCCTAATGGACAGCCTGTTCAGTTTTGAGGGCTTCACATATTGTAGTTATACCTAGAAAAAGTAAAGTGTGAAAAAGAGAAAGCATACCATGTCATAAATATCAGGGAGACAGAAGTGTTTAAGGAAATTCATTGGTCCAATATAATATACAACACGTTTCATCGTAAATCTGTCATTTTGTTTACTAAGAGTGAAGGCTGGGGGATTTGTTCATGAAGTGTATGCTGAGCCAATATATATTTAAAATATGAATTTGTTACGTACTGATAGTATTGTCTTTGATTTCAGAATTAGCATTTGTTACCAATCTTTCCCATCCAGCTGGCTGAAGAATTCTAGGAGTTGAAGTCCCTACATCTTAAACTTGCCAAGATTGAGAAACACTGTTTCATTCTATTAATTTTTTTATTCTTTTTAAAATAATTAACAATTATTAATTTATGTAGTATTTCAGAAAGTAAGACGCCTTAATACACTTTAAGAAGATGTTGAATAACCATTTGTCTGAAGTGGTGTAGGGTTTCCTGCCTAAGTAGGGGGTTGGGCTAGAAGACCTCTAAGGTCCCTTCCAACTCTGTTATTCTATTCTATTCTAATTCACAGGTTCCCAAACTTCCATGGTTCTTCCATCCTTAGGGAAGCCAGCCAATTCCTTGTGCCTCTGCCCTAAAAGGTGTAGATTTGGCAGCTTTGATTTTCACCAGCACTTAAACCAATTTTCTTTCGTTCTTTCCTTTATCACCAGATATCAAATCAAAAGCTGCTTGCACTTTAATGTTAACAAATTTCATGAAATACCTAAATCTCCATAGCCTGAAAGATTTTTTTTGCTTTTGTTAATTATGAAAGTAAAACAGCGACAAGCTCCCAGGTTTTTTTTTAAAAAAACAAACAAAGAAAAGAATGGATATATTGCAATACTCATCTCTTTACCACCCTCAAGGGTTTAGTGGCAATATTGATATTGTTTTTCTTCAGTCAGAATGGTTAAAGTCAGGGCAACTTTTGCAAAATCAATATTTCCCAAGCTCAAAATGCCTTACTTTCCTGTTTTTCTCCATAACAATGTACATATCGAGAAGAGCCGAGGTGGCGCAGTGGTTAGGGTGCAGCACTGCAGGCCACTTCAGCTGACTGTTATCTGCAGTTCAGCGGTTCTAATCTCACCGGCTCAAGGTTGACTCAGCCTTCCATCCTTCCGAGGTGGGTGAAATGAGGACCCAGACTGTGGAGGCGATATGCTGACTCCGTAAACCGCTTAGAGAGGGCTGAAAGCCCTATGAAGCGGTATATAAGTCTAACTGCTATTGCTATTGCTATATACTAAGTGCATATACTACAATCCCAAATACTAAGTTGGACCTAATATTTATTTTTGATCAAACTAGCACCAAAAATCCAGATGTCACAAATTGTGGCAAATGGGATGTTCCAAGATTTGCTTCCCAAGAGAACTATAAGCATCAGCTAGGAAGCACCAGAAATTACCAATTTTTATAACTCAGTTATAATATTTCCTTCACTCACAAATCAGTCAAGTCATCCTTAGCAAAGTTAGAATCGTCAAGGGGCATTAGTTCAAGAAGAAATCCATTCCAACTGTGTTTCAGTTTTAAGTGACCAGAATGGAACCGATTGTCAGAGATACAATCTAAAATACAATCTAAGGCACTGATGGTGAACCTTTTAGGGCCTGAGTGCCTAAACTGCAACCCAAAACCCACTTATTTATCACAAAGTGCCAACACGGCAATTTAACCTGAATAATGATGGGAGTGTAGTGCAGTAGCCTCTGGAGGGCTATCACATCCTTATTCCTTTCTTCCTTCTTTCTTTTTCCTTCCTTCCCTCCTTCCTTCCTTCCTTCCTTCCTTCCTTCTCCTCTGATTTCACCCTTCCTTCCTTTAATCCTATATATTATGGTTCATTATTGTTAGTGTTTACTAAATAATGTTGTGTTGCTTAGAAGCTCTCAGCAAAAATAACAGCAGCTGTTGGTTGTGGCTATCCCGGGCGGTTATTTACCCCCACCCCCACCACCACTTGTTATGGCCCAGCAGGAGCTGTTGGAGCTGCCACCAGACTCCAACAGCGAGGGGCCCTATGAGTCGGCTCTGGAGGATGTGGAGGATGCTGGACAAGGTTCCGACTCTGAGCAGGGCGCAGAGAGGCTGGTTGGCCACCAGGAGGGGTCTGAGCCTTGGACCAGTGGGGAGGAGACAAGGGAGAGTGATCATGACATCATGCATTGGAGCAGTGGGGAGGAGACAAGGGAGAGTGAGCCGGACGCCAGCAGTGAGTTGTTCCTGGATGCCTGGCACCGAAGAGCTAATAGGCGTCAGGAACAGTTGTGCAGTTACAGGAGGTAATTGCACTCAGCTGGTGGTCATTAGGCTCCTCTCCAGACTATAATAAGGACTGCTTGTGCACACGCCCCTCTTGCAGAAGTCAACGCATTGACTAAAAGTTGGAGAACTTTTGTAACTAGCTTGGCAGGCTGGATTGCTGCCAAGGGCCTTACCTGTTTGTTATGCTTGGCTTTCAGCCACCGAGGTTTTGGTTTCGTGCTAATAAAGTACATTCCAGTTAAGCTTCTCTCGGCATTCATTACTGGACCGAAGAGGGGGTCAGAACACACACCTATTTTTATTAGGCTTTCCCTGGGTCCTTGGGAAAGGAACAGCATCTTTTCCCCATCCCTGTCTTTCGTAATCAGGACTTTGCACCGGCATGAGATTTAAGCATACATTTTGCGCAGTGTCTCTCCGCCCCATGCCAAAAGGAAAGCCAGCCGGGCTTCTTCTTCTAGAAGATCCCCTCCCCTTCCCTCTACGCCCAACTCAATCCCACTTCGGGACAGAGGAGCGTGTGCTGGAAATGCATGTTGGGGTGACATCGGAGCGCATCTTCTGACCCTTCGGCACTTGGCCTGCAACCCTCCACATTCCTCCAGACCCAGTTTGCTGAGGAGGGGATGGGAGCATCCCTGACACCTCCGCTTCTCCCTCCCCCCCCCAATGGCTACAGTCATCGCTGCCTGGCTTCCTCAAAGGCACGGTGCATTTCAAAGGTGACAGCTTGTGTCTGGAGGTGCCGAAGAGTATCCCACTGTGAGGGCCAGGCCAGGCCTCTCCACTGTATGACTAGCCAATGGGGGCACTTCTGCAGGGTTTCCTGGGCTTTTGTGCTTGGCACTCAGTCGGGGGAAGGGAGCGCTTCCCCACACCACCCACTTCCGCATTACTGCTGGGAATAGAATAGAATAGAATAGAATTTTATTATTTGTATGCCATCCACCAGCCAATGTCATCTGGCCACTACCCGGGGGAGGGCCTTCTCTGTGGCCGCTCCGGCCCTTTGGAATGAACTGGTGGATGGAACCCGGAGGAGGCCGACCCTGTGTGATCTAATGGGTCTTTGGGAGGTAATTGGCAGCAGGCGGTCTCTCAAGTACCCAGGTCCAATACCATGAAGGGCTTTATAAGTGACGACTAGCACTTTGAAGCGAATCCGGAGACCGATCGGTAACCAGTGCAGCTCGCGGAGGATAGGTGTAACGTGGGTGTACCGAGGTGCACCCACAATCGCTCGCACGGCTGCATTCTGGACGAGTTGAAGTCTCCGAATACTCTTCAAAGGCTGCCCCATGTAGAGCGCTTACTTACAGGCTTACAGGGTGGTTGTTATGGGTAAAATAGGACTTTGAAGGATTAGGTACGTTCCCCACCTTGAATCGATGTGTTAGATAGGCAGGATAAAGCTTTAATAGCAGTATTAAATATTGCTCAGTAATTGCCCTCCCGTAAACACATTTGCAATTTTTGGCATAATCATCATGGATTTTGTAAAATGCCATTGGATTTCCAATTCATCATAAAGTGTCTACTTTATTATTCTGCATAAGTGAAGGAAAGAGGGAAATATATGTGGAAAACAAACTTTTGTAATATTTTTTTCCATGGCAGAGTTAGCTTATTGTTATTGTCTTGTTCTTGTTCTTGTTCTTATTGCTTCCTTCAATCTAGTCCTGTCCAGATGTTTTAGACTACAGCAGTGGTAGTCAAACCTGGTCCCTACCGCCTACTAGTGGGCGTTCCAGCTTTCATGGTGGGCGGTAAGGGTTTGCTGTAACTCTGCTTTATAAATTTTATAAAGTAAAGTTACTTCCCTACTTTATAAATCGCCATTACTGTGGAACCGGTGGGCGGTTAGAAAATTTTGCTACTAACAGAGATACAAAAGTGGGCGGTAGGTATAAAAAGGTTGACGACCCCTGGACTACAGTTTGCAGAATTTCTAACCAACATATCATGACTGAACCAGCTGAGAATTTATTTATTTAAATTAGACTTATATACCGCTTCATGGGGCTTTCAGCCCTCTCTAAGCGGTTTACAGAGTCAGCATATCGCCCCCACAGTCTGGGTCCTCATTTCACAACCTGAAGGTGGGGTTTCAAAAGATTCTTTGACTATCTAAGCCAGGCCTTGTCAAACTGGTGGCCCACAGGACCGGATACATCACGTGAACGCCACATCGACCCCAGCTCCGCAAAGGCAAAAAATGTCACGATACTTCATGATCCAGTCCATGACATGATTGAATTTTACACCCATCATCTAGATTCTAAGTGAAAGGGAAGATAGCGATTAGGTTCACACATTGAGATAAGCTAGGACTTTATTTAGCTTTGACCTAGAGTGTTGTGTGAATTCAACTACTAGGGTCAACTCTGGAATGAGCTGCCCCTGGAGCTTCGTATAATCCCCGGTCCTTCCGACGCGCCCTAAAAACTTGGCTTTTCCAGCAAGCCAGCCTGGCCTGAACAGAATAAAATAAATTATTGATTATTGTTAATTTTAATCGAATTTTTTAAAAAAATGTTATTGTTAATCTTAATTGGGTTTGTTTTTTGGATACTCTATCTAATTTTTTTAAACTTTTGTAATATGTAGGTTTTTTTTCCATTTTTTTGTGTGTTTCAAAAGTTTTATTTTCTTTTAAAACAAACATTTCATCATTCCTCAATCAGTGAGACATCGGAGTACAATTTTTTTGTGTGTCAAAATAGTTCTTGTTTACCACCAAATTCTTGTCTAGCCTAATGTATACCCCTCCCTCCCTCCACCCTCCCCCAACCCCCCTCCTCCTCCCCCCCCCCGACTTCCCAGAACCCGTACACGGTATGGATTTTTAACAAACACAGTCTAAAATCTTTTTTTTTTAAAATGTTGTACGCTGCCCTGAGTCCTTGGGAGAAGGGCGGCATGTAAATCCAATAAACCTACAAACCTACAACCTAAAAATTAGATTGTTGTGAGTTGTAGGGGCATATAAAAGGAAGAATTAGCTAAAGAAAGCGGAAGTTTGAGTTTACCAGATCTGAAAGTGTTTTTCTGTTTGCAATGGATAAAAGATTGCGTTCCTTCCCAAAACAAGAGATTACTTGAACTAGAGATCCATGAACTAAGATTTGAATGGCGCACCCACTTATGGTATTACAAGGTTAAAATAAACACTGATTTAAGAATCATTCTTGTTAAGGTCTTCCATCTTAAGGGCTTGGAATTAATATAAAATAAGGTTTTCTACAAAGATACCTCTTGGGGTATCACTTCAAGGGGCTTTTTTTTTTAAAAAAAGGGTGAGGGACAGACTGGTGGATTTATACCAAATAATATTTTTTAATCAAGATGACCTAATCTCAAATCCAAATAAGAATTGGAGTCAGAAGGACATTTCTGACACTTCCCTTACATACTTAGAATTGAGTGAAAGATTCAGATAAGATTTTTTTTTTTTAAGTTTATGGATTTGACATTGTAAAAAAATGAAATAAAAATATTATGGGTTTGACTTTGAAATCATATTGTGCGGTATTTAAAAGAAAAAGAACCGAGACTGCAATGTTATTAAGTTTATTCTATTGTGTTGAAAAGATTTGGAAATTAATGCTTCCCCCCTCTTTTTTTTTTCACTTTACCCTACTCTTTGGTTTTCCCCTTTCCCAATATCTTTATTTTCAGTTGCATGTTGTATTTTATTAAATTTAATAAGAATATTTTGCAAAAAAAGCAGAAATTGCTAGATTAGCAATAAATATAAGTTATGCTTCAATGAATGATTACACACATTGAAATTACATATCAAACCCATATATAAAGGCACTATTAGAAAGCAGCAATAAAAGTGGACAAGTATTTTTGTGACTTTCCTCAGAAATCTGGGAGGGAGTCATTAAATCATACCTCATGTAAAGTTTTTTCCCCCCCTTTTAAAAACAAATCCCCTAACTCCTCTCTTTTTTAACAGACCAATGTTTATTGCACCTATAAAGTGCTGTAAATATAGCATCTGCTTCTATATTCAGAAGGCCATTACTGGATTTTAAAATTGAATCTTTAATTTAATTTACCATTTCAGTGAGAATCAGGATTTGTCTTCTTAACTTGGGAGAAACGTGTTCCTATGCAACGTTGCATAATGAACTAAAGGGAAGGGATTCCATGAATAAAGGGGAACTTAGATTTTTCTAATTTTTGCTAAGAAAACAAATTTGGGTAAAGAAATGAGACATTTTGATTAACACAATGTGCTGGAATACATTTAAAAAGCACTTTTTTATTTTTATTTCAATATGCAGGGTCACAAAAGATTTGTTATTATTTACATAATGCCTACATTTGGAATGATGTATCTCTGATAGCGTGACCCGACAAATGCGCGCACAACAAAAGCGCGCTGACAAAACCGCGGCAAGAAAACCGCGAGTTCGAAATCGCGCCGACAACAGCGCGCCGACAAAAGCACAATTAGGATAAGGTAAGGGTTAGGGTTAGGGTTAGGGTTAGGGTTATTACCTTGTTTTCGCGTTGTTTGCTGATGGCGCACTGTTTATTTATTTATTTATTTATTTATTTATTTATTTATTTATTTATTTATTTATTTATTTATTTATTAGACTTCTATACCGCTTCATAGGGCTTTCAGCCCTCTCTAAGCGTTTACAGATTTTTTTTAGCAAATTGAGTCAGCATATCGCCCCCACAGTCTGGGTCCTCATTTCACCCACCTCGGAAAGATGGAAGGCTGAGTCAACCTTGAGCCGGTGAGATTTGAACCGCCGAACTGCAGATAACAGTCAGCTGAAGTGGCCTGCAGTACTGCACCCTAACCACTGCGCCACCTCGGCTCCTTGTCGGCGCAATTTCGAACTCACGGTTTTCTTGCCGCGGTTTCGTGAACTACATGTCTTTCTGTTTTGTTTGTTCAGATGAATTTATATGATATGTAGATTTACAATAATAATCCACCCATTAACCCAATACTGCTTTTGTACCAATGAAAAGTCTCCTGTATTAAAAGGAAATTAAATAGATTTGTTTGGACAGATGGACAGGACCACAGGGTTTGAGGTCCTGGGCAGTTGAACAAATGGAGAATACACTCTCCCTTTCCGCCCTCTCTCTCTTGGCCTTAGAGCTTCCTCTTCCTGTGTAAGAGCAGATATCCTGATTGGTTGTCAGATTCCCATGGGGCCATGCAGGGGTAACTTTGTAGATTGAGTCCCAGGCTTGTTTGAATCTTGCTGGGTGATGATATAATGAAGAGGGGTTGGACAATTCCTATTATGGCTGAGGGCTAATCCTACCTTTGTTAGATCTTGGGTGAGGGTATTTGCTTATGAATAGACCCAGCCATCTCTTTATCTCTTAAATGCCGACATCTGCTGTGGGCTATTGAGGAGGGTGGGGGCTATTAAGAGTGAGCCTGCTTCAGGGGTGGGTTTCTCGCCCCGTTCGGTTGGAACGGGGCGGGCGGCATCCTCGTGCATGCGCGTGGTGCACGCATGCGTACTAGCGTCTGTGCGATGCTCCAGCTGCTCCTGGAGGATCGCGCAGGCGCTGTATGCGTCCTGCGCATGTGTGGAAGCGCAGAACTCATCAAAACCGGGTAAGGAACATGGGCGGGGGGGTGGGCCCTTTGCCGTTCCCGGAAGTTACTTACTTCCGGGTTCGCCGACCAACCGGTTCGCAGGGACCGCCGCGAACCTGTTGAAACCCACCCCTGGCCTGCTTCCTGCCTAAAAACATGTTTCTCCATTTATCATCCAGGGAAATATAATTTTCTGGCTTTTTAATATTTCCTAGAATATTTCATTCCTCTGGGAGAAGGGTGGGTGCTAAATTTGTACGCTGACGTTGATCTAAGGGTAAAAATAAAATGTAAATGTGATAAAGGCATTTTGAAAATACTTTAAAAACACACTATTTTTTTCTACTTTGTGGAACAAGCTCAGATGAATTTTAAACAATGGAACATAGATCACTGGATTTTCCATTCTTCGTTACCATTTTCAAAAAGCAGACTCTTTGATTCGACGTCAGAAATGATGAAGAAGAGAACTTCCTAGGGACACACCCTGAGAATGTCTGTTACACTAATGATTCTATCTTCTATCCCCCAATCCCTAAATCAAAGGACTGGGATTCCATTGTGACCCAAACTAAAAGCCCAATTTTCTTTGTACATTTAAATGAATTCTGTTACTATGTTAATTATTTAAAGTAAGCTTTAAGAAAATAAAAATGCAGTGAAGTTAAGTAAATTGTACTGCAAAATAAAATAAAAAATCCATTAGTGTTGAAAATTATAATTTATAAACCACTGAGGATAAAATATCATTCTATATCCCAGTACATAACATCAAGAAAAAATGTGCCATTATGAGGAAGGGTCCAATGGCCTCCTGTTGGTTCAAACAGGTGCGGTCCATAGGAGTGGGCATGGTGGCTGAGGACGGCTGGTGTTTTTCTTCCGAAAGGTGCTCTAATTTGTCACATTGTTAAATAGAGAATTTTAGTTACTGTATTTATTACTTAAGCTCAAAGGACTCTGAGCATCTGATACTGATGGCTTTATCAATGTCTCTCTTATTGTATCCAGCTTTTTACACTCGACAATCTGCAAATAATTTTAAAAAGATACATGGAGTATAGTATGGACCCAGATTGTTGGGGGCAATATGCTGACTCTCTGTAAACCGCTTAGAGAGGGCTGAAAGCCCTATGAAGCGGTATATAAGTCTAACTGCTATTGCTATTGCTAATGAGGACCCAGATTGTTGGGGGCGATATGCTGACTCTGTAAACCGCTTAGAGTGGGCTGAAAGCCCTATGAAGCAGTATATAAGTCTACTGCTATTGCTATTGCTATAGGGTTACAGTTTGCTAAAGCAAAGTCATTATTTCTTTCCTTTGAGATTTATTGCTGATTTCAGTTATTTAAAATTGTCAGCAGGTCTTTTCTTGAGATGAGTATCCTTTGTTTACAAATGCCCCTTTAGAGGTGCAGTTCATTGCACAGTTCAATGACTCCACATTTCTTGTGGGAGTGGTTGAAGAAATCTTATTAGTTCCTTCATTTGACAAATCATATTGAAGGTAGCTGATACACTTCCTATTTACCATCTTTCGTTTCTTCATGGTTGCATAACTGTTGTGGCCCAGCAGGAGCCGTTGGAGCTGCCACCAGACTCCGACAGCGAGAGGCCCTATGAGTCGGTTCTGGAGGATGTGGAGGACCCTGGACAGGGTTCCGACTCCGAGCAGGGTGCAGAGAGGCTGGTTGGCCAGTAGGAGGTGCCTGAGCCTTGGACCAGTGGGGAGGAGACAAGGGAGAGTGATCCGGACGCCAACAGTGAGTTGTTCCTGGATGCATGCCACCGAAGAGCTAATAGGCGTCAGGAACAGTTACAGGAGGTAATTGCACTCAGCTGGTGGTCGTTAGGCTCCTCTCCAGACTATAAAAAGACTGCTTGTGCACACGCTCCTCTTGCAGAAGTCAACACAGGAATCAATGTCGGAGAACATTGTTATGAGCTTGGCAGGCTGGATTGCTGCCAAGCCTTTATCTGTGTTTATTGCTGCCCAAGCTTGTCTGTGCCGGTTTACTGCCAAGGACCTGTCTGTCTGTTAATTAAATGCCATAACTTATCTTTGGCTCGGAGTGTGCTTTGGTGTGGAACGAGGGGGGTCAGAACACATAACTATGTCAGATGGTTCTAAAGATTCTGGAAAAGTGAAATCACATCTCTTTATTGATTCCTTTTTACAGGACTCCATCAATTCCACTACATAATTTGTTCTGCTTATATGTTTCCATTCCATTCCATTTTAATATTAATCTCAGGCTTTCAATCTCAAGCTAGATATTCTGTTCCCTTCCTCCTTTATTTCAAGTAATACATTGGTTTGATTGCCAATGAACTTGATTCAGTTTACGAAAGATATGCTATATATTAAGTGACATTTGGTATAATTCTCCATATTTTATTTTAAGAATCTTGTATTGCAAATCAACAAGTGAGACAATTATATTATGTGTAGCTGAGCAAGGAAAAACTGCAAGGAGAATTTACAATGTTAACTGTTTCTCAGTGAACAGAATGCAAAAGTATTCAAGTATTTTGCATAAAAAACAGACTCTAACAGCATTGACATTTAATAATAGCTGGGTATTTTGGCCATCTTAATATTATTCTGGGTGGTTTATTGATTTCAGCTGTCTGGAACTTGAAGCCCAAGCTGGATGCCATATGCTTTTTTTTAAACAGAGGGAAAGGTTTTTTAATGTATTTATTTTAGTTAGATATATGATTTAAGTTCTTGGAGAAGTACAATATATCAGCAAGTGAATTTGGAGTGATGAACCTGAGAACATATTATTATTTTATTCTATTTATTCATGTTGCATGGGTTTAACATTTTCAATTATTGTTGTGTTTAGTAAAAAAAATTTTTTTCTAAATATCCACTTTGGGTGCCATCTTTTTAGGAAATATAAAGCTCCTCTGAAAAGAGAAACAAATAGAAAATACCATATTTCACGTTGTTTTTCATAGCTGTGCGATTTTTATTTTAAGTCTTTAAAATCCTTTCAGAGGCTGTATTCAACAGGCAGTAATTGTGGGGCTGTAAGTTAAATTAACTTAGATTCAGTTGTTGGTGAAATTCACAAGCTATTAATTTACTAATTGTAAGATGTAATAACATCAGGGAATGTGATGTAAAGTAAGACTGCTTAAAGTTCAGAAAAGCATCATCACAATTCCTGTTGGATCTGGACATGGACATGGATACACACATATGAACTTGGCATTTTTTATTTCTGTATAATAAGTACCAGCATTGATTCAGCGCTGGAGGAAATTGTGGATTAAAGGGCCAAGAGGTCATTGCTCAATCACTCTAAACTCCTAGTTCGTTTCAGTTAAAAGTTAATTTCTTTACAAGATTCAGTGAAGGCAGTAATCCTGCCACTTTCTAAGTGAGGCTAAATCTGAATTGATGGACCTTATTTCCTGTAGTCACAGAAAGGTCGTAGAGATCATTACTTTGTCAGCTAATGCTGGTTAATCCTTTCGGCTTCAGTGATGAATCACTCCTCAGAATAAAATATAACAAATGAGCTTGATGTTTTGATTGGGTTACCTTTTGCTTTATTTGTTAATCTTCTAAAATTCGGTGTATACAATTAAATGATTGCCTCCATAAGGAGAACAAGCATTATCTTATCTTAATAGAATGGAATGGAATCAGAGGTGAGTTCCTACCAGTTTGCACCTATTCGGTAGAACAGGTTCGTCAAATCTACCAAACCGGTTAGAAGAGGTTCCACCAGTGGACCTAGAAAGCAGGCCACACCTACAGAAGAGGTTCCAAAGATTTTTGAAACCCACCACTGCTAAACACACACACACACACACACACACACACATACACACAAAGACAGACCAACTGACACAGAGAGAGAGAGTAAGAAAGGAAGGAAGAAATAAAGAAAAAAAGAAAAAAAAGAAAAAGTGAGAGAGAGATGAAAGAAAAAAGAGACAGAGAGACAAAAGGAAGGAAAGAAAGAGAGAGAGAGAAAGAAAGAAAGAAAACACATGGCCGGGAAGCCACTCCCACCAGGTCACATGGCTGGCAAGCCACTCCCACAAAGGAGGCCACACCCACAGAGTAGGTTCCAAATTTTTTTGAAACCCACCACTGAATGGAATGGAATGGAATAGAATAGAATAGAATAGAATAGAATAGTATAGAATAGAATAGAATAGAATTCTTTATTGGCCAAGTGTGATTGGGAACTTCCATTTTGTTAAAATCTGAATCTCATTTTTAATTTCTGAAAATTAAAGGCCAGGGGCATTGGCAGTAGTCCAAAGTGATGCCCAAATGACAAAATGTTGGTGGTGATTGTCATCTAAACTTGATTATGTATATTCTGAACATCTGACAGAAACATGTAATTCACAGTGTTTGTGTGATGGCCACACACCCCTCCAGTCTGTGAAAAAAAACGGTCCCTCGTACCCAAAAGGTTGGGGAGGGGGCCACGAATCTATAGCATCTTCTTTTGGTTCTCCTTATTCAGAGCTGGTTCGTGAGAGTCACATCATATGCTGCAGCCCTAGATTTCAGAAAAATTGGGACCTCTCCCACTTCCCATATTGGTGCCTCAGTCTTTCTCATGCTCTGCCTGCTGCCAACACAATTGCTTGCTGTTGCTATTTTAACTAGTCTCCTGTGCCGCGCTCTGCCGAAATTGTTCATGCGCTTTCTTCCAGTCTAGAAGGCAGTTCTTAGTATGCTGGCATGATTTGCTTCCTCCTAAAACAACCTGTTTTTTGTTTGGCCTCAGTGAAAAGGACAAACGGTGCTATCTTGACAGTTCAATATGAACAATAGCAATAGCAATAGCAGTTAGACTTATATACCGCTTCATAGGGCTTTCAGCCCTCTCTAAGCGGTTTACAGAGTCAGCATATCGCCCCCCACAGTCTGGGTCCTCATTTCACCCACCTCGGAAGGATGGAAGGCTGAGTCAACCTTGAGCCGGTGAGATTTGAACCGCCGAACTGCAGATAGCAGTCAGCTGAAGTGGCCTGCAGTACTGCACCCTAACCACTGCGCCACCTCGGCTCTATCAATTTCTACAAGGAAATTGATTGGTGGATTTCCTGACAGGAGTGTGTGTGTGGGGGGGACCTGACATATTGCCTTCCATAATGTTAGGAGGGATGGGAATGTGAGGATGAAAGTGGGGGAAGAAGTGGGATTTGACCAATAGTTTTAGGATCTGTTAGGGCTTGATCCACGGAGATAGGGAGGTGGTGGCTTTCTGCTTCTCGGGGAGGCCCCCGCTCATCTCTCTTTCTTGCCTGTTGTGTTCACGCAGCCTTTTTGCTCTGTCATCTTTGTCTTGAGCATGCTTGTCCCTTTCACTTACTTACTTGCTCACAGAGATTTTAAACTCTGCTCTTGTCTGCCGTCATGAAAATGTAAAAATGTAAAAGGAAAAAGGCAAGAGCTGCTGAGGTCAGGCTGGTTTAGCTGCTGCCAGAGCCTCCAATGGATGACTCTGCTTAACTGTTTAAAAAAGCCTCTAAAAAAAGTGCCCTCTACAGGAGGAGGCAAGAGAACCACGTGCCTCATCTACATAAGGAATGCACAAAAGCCTTTTGTAACCAACTGATACACTTTCTACAGTATGTAAAGAAGGAGGATTTGCATGTTTGTTTTGAAAATAAAAATATATTTTAAAAACCCCGAAGAAAACCTTTCAGCCCTGGTAGTCAGCCACTGCTCAAGAATGGGAAGAAATGAAAATTGATAATGATAGTAATGTATACAATGTTTAGTGTTATGATAAGTAATAATTGGATATGAATATTGAGTGTTACTCGTGACGGGAAGGTTATAAATACTTTTGGACTATATATAAAGGTTATTAATAACAATAACAATTAAAAAAAGAACAAAATTAGACACAGCTAAGTTTTAACTATTAGGGGGGGGGAATGTTATGATATCGGATATAGTTAAAGAAAGAAAAGATAATGATAATAAATTATATACATGCTATGAGTATAATATAAGGCAGTGTTTCTCAACCTTGGCAACTTGAAGATGTCTGGACTTCAACTCCCAGAATTCCCCAGCCAGCATTCGCTGGCTGGGGAATTCTGGGAGTTGAAGTCCAGACATCTTCAAGTTGCCAAGGTTGAGAAACACTGATATAAGGGAATTGGATGTAAATGGTAAACAGGGATTTGGAAAGGAGGATTCGAAAAATTTGGTATTAAATATTATGGATGTTTAGCTAGAATAGGATATGAGGATTTAATGTTAATGGAGGATTTTATAAATAAGTAAATGAAATGCCAGTATGTGGTTATGTATTAAATCTTGGTATATTTTATGGTGAAGGGCGTTTAAATAATCATAGTCAAATAAAAGTGGAGGTATGATGATGGTAATATAATAAATATCCAAGTTAAGATGTTAGAGTTAATATGAATTATATTTGATGACGGTGGAAGAGATGCACAAAGGCCTTTTGTAACCAACTGATGCACTTTCTACAGTATGTGAAGGAGGAGGATTTGTATGTTTGTTTTGAAAATAAAAATATATTAAAAACAAACAAAGAAAACAATTCAGCCCTGGTACTCAGCCCGTGACCCGTCAAAACCGCGGAGGACAAAATCGCGCTCGACGAAAGCGCGCATTTGACGTCATCACAGCGCAACGAAAAAAATTAAAAATTGAAATAAAATTAAAATTAAAGCAAGCCGATTCACATAAAGGTAAGGGTTAGGTTTAGGGTTAGGGTTAGGGTTAGGTTAAGGGTTAGGGTTAGGTTTAGAGCATTAGGGTTACGTTTAGCGTTAGGTTAAGGGTTAGCGTTAGGTTTAGCGTTAGGTTAAGGGTTACGTTTAGGGTTAGATTTAGGGTTAGGTTAAGGGTTAGGGTTAGGGTTAGGGTTAGGGTTAGGTTTGGGGGGGTTAGGGTAAGGTTTTCGCTTTATTTTTACATTTTTCGATCACAGCGCGATGTTTTCGTCGCGCTGTGATGACGTCAAATGCGCGCTTTCGGCGAGCGCGATTTTGTCCTCCGCGGTTTTGTGGTGGAACCACTCAGCCACTGTTCAAGAATGGGAAGATCTGTGTTGTCCTGCCTACTGAACTGTATGGTCACCAGGGACCACAGTGAGAAAAATCTTTCAAAATCTCATTAATATCAACCACAAGATGGCAACAAAGAGATATAGAAACTTCTATTTTCTTTCCAGCTGACATGCCCAAAATCCCAGTCTCTCTCTCTCTCTCTCTCTCTCTCTCTCTCTCTCTCTCTCTCTCTCTCTCCCCTCTCTCTTTCTCTCTTTCTCTCTCCCTCCCTCCCCCTCTCTCCATGCACACACACATGTGTGGAAGAGGAATAAATGGAAAAAAAATGTGTGGGAGAGATAAAATGCATGTATCAGAGAGTGGGGAAACGAAAGTTAATGGGTGACAGAGAAAAGTATATTTGTGCATTGGATATTTTTGCCTAAGACAATTTTGCTAGAAATGGCATTCTTTGGTTGTTTTATCGCAAAGACCAAAAACTGTAACATCACCTAAGGTCAGAAGAATACTCAAGAATAAAAAAAGAACACATTGTGCCTCTCTGTTAGGGGTGTTGATGTGGAAGTGCTCTTCCAAATAATTCTAGACAAAAGAAAGTTGCCAAAGAAAAAAGAAAAATACCATATATATATCACCAATCTACGGTATAGCCTTGATGAATACATGTGTAAATTAGCAAACTAAATTAGCAAACTAAATATGTAAAAATTCAGCCACAATAGGAATTGCCCCACACCCTTTTAGTTGCATACCCCCACCCCAGGAAACTGCAAATGGAGTTTTCAGAGGGAAGCTGGGAGCTCAGACAACCTGTAGGACCGGCTAGGATCCTACATAACCCCTACAACAACCAATAGAATACATGTTCTTGCACAGGAACAGGAATCTCAAATACAAAGCCCAAAAGAAGGTATAAAATCTAGCTACTCTCAACTCCATTTTGTCAGCTGAACCAGAACCGTGTGCTTGGTGGTTCTGTTCATCATTAAACCCTCTTTTCAATCAGCCTCCATGTTTCCAGTTCTTCCTCCCAGCTCGGAACTGAACCAGATGGATATTTCTTACCATTGCATGACCATTGTCGTATCCCTATGGCTACTAGTATATGCATAGAGCATGTGTTGAAATACGAAGTACGCACTTGGAAAGACACACAGCTGTACTTGATTGACTGTATTTTTCGGACTATAAGATGCACCATGATTTTGAAGAGCTAATTTTTTTTTTAAAAAAAGTTTTTGCACTCTGCATGCCTCCCAAGTCCTCTGCACGCCTCGTTTTTTGCAAAAAATGGGGGGGGAGACATGTAGAGCTTTGGGAGGCATGTAGAGTGCTCCTGGGGGCTGGAGGGGGGGGGAACCAGCAAAAACGGCCCATTTTTTTGCTCATTTTTGCCCTCCCCAGCCCCCAGGCTTTGCAAGCCTCCCAAACCCTCTGCATGTCCATTTTTGCAAAGGGGGTGGGGTGGGGTTTCGGTAGGCCAAAAATGCTGTATTCAGTGTATAAGATGCACCCAAATTTTTACCCTCTTTTTTTGAGGGAAAAAGGTGCATCTTATACTCTGGAAAATATGGTAGTTATAGAGCGCAATATGAAGGACAAGAATCTAAAAACCAATTTATAAATTCACCAGCTTAAGTCTAGGAGTGAGGGGGCGGGGGGTCTGTAGTTTTAGGATTCATGACTATGAGATTGCTTTTAAGCCCTAGAATTGAATCAAGCCATTTTACCACGATTGAAAAAATGTATATTTTGGAATGGTTGGAAAAACCATATTTGCTGTTTGCAATGTACCACAGTGGCCGACCGCCGCGCTAATTGCTTCATATACACCCCGCTTTCCTGTTTGTCTGTAAGAATTCTTCGCCATCTCTGCCTTAGACAAAATGAGTGTTTTAGCGCAGCGTTTAAGCATTGACTGAGCCGAGGTGGCGCAGTGGTTAAATGCAGCACTGCAGGCTACTTCAGCTGACTGCAGTTCTGCAGTTCGGCTGTTCAAATCTCACCGGCTCAGGGTTGACTCAGCCTTCCATCCTTCCGAGGTCCCGGATTATTTTCGGGGGCAATATGCTGACTCTGTAAACCGCTTAGAGAGGGCTGAAAGCCCTATGAAGCGGTATATAAGTCTAACTGCTATTGCTATTGCTATGTTAAGAAAGAAAAAGAATGCACTATCTGGTGAATTTATAAATTGGTTTTTAGATTCTTGTCCTTCATATTGCTCTCTATAACTACCATATTTTCCAGAGTATAAGATGCACCTTTTTCCCTAAAAAAAAAAAGAGGGTAAAAATTTGGGTGCGTCTTATACACTGAATACAAGCAAGAGGTTCAATGAAACCTATTCATACAAAAGATCTTCCATTTTGGCTGAAACGTTTTTTTCGGTACCGTATAAAATTGCTAACCCAACTGACAAAAAGTAGGCCTCGCTACTGGAGGCATTGCAATTTGCACCAAGCAGCCAACAGAGCTGATGAAGCAGGAGGCAATTAAGCTATTGAGAAGAAGCGTCTGTCCATCCACGCTTCCACTGAAAGGGCCGCGGGCCACTGGCTCCTGTACAAGCCAATCTGCAGTATTAAAGAAAAGAAAAACAGATGCCCGCCAAGTACTGTACAGCCGAAGAATATGGGGAGTGGGGGGTTGCAGCAAATGCACAATAAACGGAATGATCACCGACAGATACTGCCTGGCAAAGAGCCCGCCAGAGTGTTGATTAGGCAGAGGATGGCCTGGGGGAAGGGAGGCTGTCCCTCCATTTCCCATGAACATGAACAGGGGAACAGAGGAGAGCACAGCTATATTTTGGAGGCTGTTTGTGTCCTACAGCCATTATCTGATGCTTAGGATTTTTTCATTACAAAAAACCCGTTTTATTTATTAGAATATTTGTTACAATTGTAAGCTGTCCAACTCCCAGCAGCTCCAAGACCTCTCCCGCTCCTACAGCAGCTGGGATTGCAAAATATATCTTTGCCCTTTCGACAAAGTTGCTTGCTAGTCTGAGCACTCCCGTTCAATACAACTGATTTCACTGGCAAATTAATGTTTAATAAGTCTGAAGTATAACACTGTCAGCTCCAAAGGCACATAAACCCAGAAAATAATCCCCCTGTTCAGTGGGTTTATCTGTACAAGCAAGAGGTTCAATGAAACCTATTCATACAAAAGATCTTCCATTTCGGCTGATCTCTCCTGTAACTTAGAGTTCCCCAAGGTGACAGCCTAGAAAATAGCAAGTGACTCGGTATACAATAATAATAATAACAATAATAATAAGATTTTCGTGGCACGACAAAACCGCGCTCGATTAAAGCGCGCCCGATTAAAGCACGTCGCTGACGTCATCAACAGGGCGACAACAGCAAGCGTGGAGAAAGAAGGGCGCTTTAAATAGCGCTTTGAAAGCAAGCCGATTCAACTTAAGGTAAGGGTTAGGTTTAGGGTTAGGTTTAGGGTTAGGTTAAGGGTTAGGGTTAGGTTTAGGGTTAGGTTAAGGGTTAGGGTTAGGTTTAGGGTTAGGTTAAGGGTTAGGATTAGGTTTAGGGTTAGGTTAAGGGTTAGGTTTAGGGTTAGGTTTAGGATTAGGTTTAGGGGGGTTAGGTTTAGGTTTAGGGGTTAATTTTAGGCTTAGCATTTACAGCGTGCTTTTTTCTCCGCGCTGTTGTCGCGCTGTGATGACGTCAGCTACGCGGTTTCGTCGAGCACCCTTTAGTCGAACGCGGTTTTGTGGTGGAACCAAGATTTTAATAACAATAATAATAACAATAATAATAAGATTTTTAATAACAATAACAATAAGATTTTAATACAGACCTGACTTTAGCACTTGGAAGAACATGGTCCCATCAAGGACCAATCAGGGATGTTTACTGTTGGAGTATCCTTTTCTCTAATCCCAAGATTGCCAGCTGCTTATGAAAGTTACCGATGAACCTTTTATTATACAGCCTGTCCTTTCCTAGAGTAAAATTGTCTACAAATTTCTGAGCCACCATAGATTTTTCGCAAAATTCATATAAAACTGCAATAGTCCATATCAATCAATCAGTCAAAACAGAGCTGGAAGGGACCTCGGAGGTCAGTTCACTTTATTCCCCTCTAATATTAACAGCACCATCTATCAAAATCCGTTTTTGTATTTTCCTGGCAGTCATTAAAAACAACGCAGCTTGCTTTGTTACGTGTTCATCTACAATTCTACATCAATGAGCAGGAAATAGGTTTTTCTTTCTTTCTTCTAAGCCAGAGTGATTCAGTCGATTAACAAAGACAGGAAGAATCTACCTTTAGGTCCGTGATATAATTAGCAATGTAATAAGTAAGAATAATAAAGGGGAATAATGAGAAGCAGTTAAAAAAACAATTGAATACAAAGAGTGGTAGAGGCAATCAAGAAAAACGACATTCGATTTTAACAAATTTAACACACAGGTTTATTCCACTGAAGTACTGTATATACTCGAGTATAAGCCTAGTTTTTCAGCCCACTTTTTGGGCTGAAAAAAGCCGCCTCGGCTTATACTCGAGTCAGTGAAAAATTTGCCCGAAATGGAGGAGAAAAAGGGGCGGGGCCATGCCGCTGGGTGACACTCGTGAATGGCCCAGTGCCCCTGTGAGTTTCCCCTCCCTCTGTGTCAGTTTGCCGCGCAGCGCGCACCGCACCATCCCCCCTCCTCACGTTCTAATGTAATGCAGGGCTGTCTTACGATTCCCCTTCCTCCCCCTCCTGCCGCTCTGCAACGATGTCCCACCTCCTCCTTGTTATGGCAAGCAGCCACATAGCGATGTCCCACCTCCTCTGGTACAGTGATCCAATGATAGGAATCACTGTGCCGTGTGTCATAGGAGGCGGGACATCGCTACCGCGGCTGCACGGGACATCATCATCACAGCGGGACATCAGCATCATGAGGTGAGTGAAGTATTTCATTGAATACACCGTTAGTTTACTGTTTTTCTTCGAAATAAATATTCAAAAACATTATTGGTATCTATTTTTATTTTTGAAATTTACCGGTAGCTGCTGCATTTCCCACCCTAGGCTTATACTCGAGTCAATAACTTTTCCAGTTTTTTGTGGTAAAATTAGGTGCCTCGGCTTATATTCGGGTCGGCCTATACTCGAGTATATACGGTAAACTCTTTTAAGAACTGTGCAATAAGTATTAGGATTGAACAAAATATTTTTCATTTAGCAATAGCAATAGCAGTTAGACTTATATACCGCTTCATGGGGCTTTCAGCCCTCTCTAAGCGGTTTACAGAGTCAGCATATCGCCCCCACAGTCTGGGTCCTCATTTCACCCACCTCGGAAGGATGGAAGGCTGAGTCAACCTTGAGCCGGTGAGATTTGAACCGCTGAACTGCAGATAACAGTCAGCTGAAGTGGCCTGCAGTACTGCACCCTAACCACTGCGCCATCTATTTCTCTGCCTCCTGAGTCCTAACTGATCAGGATGAAATGGGCTTTTTGCAGTAACCTTCCCAGCCTGGAGTGGGGAGGGAAGGGAGATTTTACAGTAACGCGCCCACCCAGCCATGCCATGCTCACCAAGCAGTGGTGGGTTCCGGATCCCATTGCAACCGGTATGGTTGCAACGGCGCCCGGCGTTCACTACATGAAAGCGCGCAGTGCGCACATGCATCCTTACCTCTTCCGATGCCTCCGCGACACTCCAGCTGCTTGGTGGAGCGTCGCGCAGTCGCCGTGTGTTCCGTACACGTGCGCAGAAGCACTGAAGAGCTCAGATACGTGCGCAGAAGCACTGAAGAGCTCCTCAAGTAAGGAGCTCGGGTGGGCAGGCGGGCGGGCCCTCCGGAGCACCATACCGGAACGGTACTCAGTGCTCCGGGCAGGCACCGGTACACCTGTACCAGGGTGTACCGCCTACAACCCACCACTGCCACCAAGCCACGCCCACAGAACCAGAACCAGTAGTAAATTTTTTTGGATCCCACCACTGATTCAAATGTAATTCACTTCTCCTCAAAAGATATGTGAAATTGAGTATGGATTTTATAACTATGTAAATGCCAAAGCATACATGAAATTTGAAACTATATACCAGTGATGGCTAATCTTTCTCTAAAGGTGTGCCCAAATTGTGTGCGTGCGTATCATCACGCATGCACATGTGCCCCCCACCTGCACATGTGCGCATCACCCCCCAACTGCGCATGAATATGCGGCCCCTCCACATGCACGTGTGACCCCCCTGAAACCTGGGTGGGGGCATTTTAATGAGCCGAGGTGGCGCAGTAGGTTAGGGTGCAGTACTGCAGGCCACTTGAGCTGACTGTTATCTGCAGTTCAGCGGTTCTAATCCTACTGGCTCAAGGTTGACTCAGCCTTCCATCCTTCCGAGGTGGGTGAAATGAGGACCCAGACTGTGGGGCGATATGCTGACTCTGTAAACCACTTTGAGAGGGCTGAAAGCCCTATGAAGCGGTATATAAGTCTAACTGCTATTGCTGTTGCCATTTTCACCCTCCCCAGGCTTCAGGAAAGCCTCCGGAGCTTGGGAAGGGCAAAAAATGACCCAAGGGCCCAACTGGAAGTTTGGGAACAAATGGCCCAATGGACCAACCGGAAGTTCATTCCCAGGAATGAACTTCTGGTTGGCCCGCTGGGCCTTTTTTTCACCCTCCCCAGGCTCTGGAGGCTTTTCTGAAGCCTGGGAGTTTGAAAACAACCTTTCCCGGCCCTCCGGAAGGCTGAAAATCAGCTGCCCAGTGCACCGGTGCTGAAGGCTGCCATGCCAGCAAATATTGCTCCATGTGCCACCTGTGGCAGGTGTGCCAAAGGTTCATCATCACGACTATATAGCAACACTTAGTTTGGTGGTGAAGGAGTGTGTTAAACAAATTTTCCACTGGGGTAACAAGATACTTCCAAAACTACATTCTCCGTGAAGTTTATGAAAATATGAATCAATAAATACCAAAAACATAAACAACTGGACTTTTATATTATTACAAGAGGGGGGGGGGACATTGGACATAACACCTCGGCTAAGTAAGTGGATGGATTGAAAAAAACAAAGATGGGGAAAACCTAACTCGTGCGGAAGTAAATCTCCCAATAATCAGTGTGTTATCAAAAGAGTTCTGACAAAGCAATGTGAACACTCTTAATGACCATGAAAGGAGTTATACAAATGGACATAATCTGGAACAGCAGGTGATTCATAGAGCGTCACCAAATCTACTGCCAGCTGAGAAAGATAAGACAAAGGAGATGAATAGTGCAGAAGTTATAAGACTACTGTAGAAGTGCAATGAAGAAAGCAACTAGAACTAGAATTGAATTCCAGATGCTTCAAATCAGCCCAGGCTACAACATATAAGTTTACTCCAAATATCCCTGGGGTTACAAAAATAATTCTGTTTTTGTGAAGACGCTCAAGGAATTTTAAACGTAATAAAGCAAGTGAGATGGTCGGAGGATGACTCAAATATTTCAAAGGAAAAAAAGTATCAGAGGCCAAAAGATATATTGTACTCCAACACAACAACAGATTTGCAGGGAAACAGACAAAATACACATGACATCCAAATTCAAAATGTGGTTAAATCAGCAGAGTTGGCAAAACAACTCAACAAGCAAATACTTTGCAATGAAATATGCAACATTGTTGGTTGGGCAGATAAATACATAGATGTCTTGTTTTTCAATTTCTACAAGATTACAGCATGATTTCTCTCCAAGAAATGGAAAATAATGTGATAGCATTAATTGACCATATGTGTTCTATAAATGGGCCAAGAGGGAACGAAAGGTGGGGAATGCTAAAGGCAGCTTGCTGCAGAGTACAGCTCGCTAGGAGAATACAAGAAACAAATCCTGGAAATTATGATAAAAAGATGAAATTCTAATACAGGAAGTTCTCAACTTACACCCATTATATTTAATGATGGTTTGAAGTTGTGACAGCCGTGGAAAGAGTGACTCACAGCCCATCCTTGAAGTTACAAATTTTGTACTAGACCAAGGGTCCTCAAACTTTTTAAATAGGGGGCCAATTCACGGTCCCTCAGACTGTTGGGGGCCCAGACCAGCTGGGTGGGCATGGCTAGGTGGACATGTGACTGGGTAGGTGTGGCCAATTTAGCGGTCCATTAAACAATACACACAAATTAAACTTTAATTTGTTACGCTCCTGGGGGTGGAAAGCAGGTTAGTGAAGGGATGTGGCTGCCTTGGGGTATGTTTGAGGGACCTCTCTCTCTCTCTCTCTCTCTCACTTTCTCCCTCCCTCTTCCCCCTCTCTCTCGGCTGGGGAGGGACCATTTTTGGCCTCCTCAGCCTCCAGAACCACTTGCTGTCCAAAAATGAGGTCGTTTTGGCCTCCTGAGGCCTCTGTACATCACATTTTCGGCCTCCCTGCCAGTGGTGGGTTGCTAATCCCATTCCAACCGGTTCGCATGTGTCTTGCTCACGGAGAATCGCGCAGGTGCTGTATGTGCCATACAGCTGCCCGCGGAGAATCGCGCAGGCGTTGTATGTGCCATGCGCCTGCGTGGAAGCGCAGAAGCCTTCAAAGATTGGTAAGGAGCGCGGGCGGGCGGGTGGGCCCTTCGCCGTTCCCGGAAGTTACTTACTTCCGGGTTCACCGGCCAACCAGTTCGCGGGAACTACCACGGACCGGTTGAAACCCACCCCTGCTCCCTGCCCTCCAGAACCACTCTGCCATCCAAAAATGAGCCCGTTTTTGGTCTCCTGAGGCCTGCTCTGAGCATTCCAATTTTTGGCTTTCTCTGCCTTCAGAAGAGAGGTGGGGGCCTGCAAATAGGTTGAGGAGATGTGGGCGGGACAGCCTTGTGGTCCAGATTGATGGCTTTGTATGTAGGGCTGTATGCGGCCCACGGGTCATAGTTGAGGACCCCTGTATAGACCCACAATCATGTGATTAAATCTGGGTCTTGGCTCACACTTACAACAACTGCCGCATTTTGCCCTCATGTGATCATAATTTGCGACCTTCTCAGATAGCTTCTGACAAGTAAAGTGAATTGGGCAAGCTGGATCCACTCAGCCATGTGATTTGCTTAATGATTATGATGGTTTGCTTAATGACCATACAGTAAAAATAGTTATAAAGTCAGAAAGTTAATATGTGTTAACATTTTGGTACCACCTAGACAACAGATAAATTGGGATCACATGGAACAGAAATTATGTTTCATCATTCCACAAATGCAGATTTAATTATTTGTGGGTATTTTAAAATCAGCTAAGGTTTGGAAATATTGAAATTAAAGGATAAAAGCTTTTTTTAAAAAATGGGTTCATTTTCCCTCTAGATCATTTATCACATGATAAGATCTATAGTTTACATGGATCAGAATGGAATCAGTTTGGAGATTTTTACTGCCAGAGGAGGAGCTGTTACTGATTATATATTTATGTTGCCCTTATTGATTTCACTAGTATATAATGTTTTGATATTATAGATTGACCAGAAAGTGATCACTTAGCATTTGGCTTGGACTTAATGTGGACATGTGGAAATAATGTAGCACAACAGTCACAATGTAACAGACACGACAAAGTAAAATTATTACTAGGTTTCAAAATTGTGTTTTGAAACACAATTTTGTGTTTTGAAACACAATAGTGTTGTAGGCACCAATGTGCCCATCACTATTTCATTTAGTGAGCTCCACCAATCTAACCCTAACCCTAACCCTAACCCTAACCCTAACCCTAACCCTAACCCTAACCCTAACCCTAACCCTAACCCTAACCCTAACCCTAACCCTAACCCTAACCCTAACCCTAACCCTAACCCACCAACCCTAACCCTAACCCTAACCTGTTGTGGCTTGGCAGGAGCCTTTGGAGCTGCTACCAGACTCCGACAGCGAGGGGTCATATGAGTCAGCCCTGGAGGAGGCGGAGGACCTTGGACAGGATTCTGACTCCTAGCAGGGGCAGAGAGACTAGATGGTCCCCAGGTGACGACTGAGTCTGGGATCAGTGTGGAGGAGACAAGAGAGACTGACACAGAAACCTCCTGTGAGTTGTTTCAGGATGCACGCAGGAGAAGGGCTGACCGGCGTAAAGAGCAACGAAGTACTTACAGGAGATGATAACGAGCAGCTGTTGCTTGTTAGGATCTCCTCCTGCTGATAAAAGAGACTGATGGTGCCACGCCCTGGTTGCAGAAGTCAACGTTCCCCGTTTGCATGCAAACATCAAGAAAAGCCCACTTGGATAAGTGACTTGATTTATATAATCCTGTTTTGCAGTAGTTTATGATTTATAGGACTTTTGCCAGAGCAATTATCTGTGTTTATTTTGGGCTCATAGCCAGCAAGAACCGGGACTGATAAAAAGACATTCCTTTGAACGTTCTGTTTGGCTTTCGTTTCTGAACGGACAAGGTGGAGGTTAGAACACTAACCCTAACCCTAACCCACCAACCCTAACTCTAGCTCTAGCTCTAGCTCTAGCTCTAGCTCTAGCTCTAGCTCTAGCTCTAGCTCTAGCTCTAGCCCTAGCCCTAGCCCTAGCCCTAGCCCTAGCCCTAACCCTAACCCTAACCCTAACCCTAACCCTAGTATTTTTTTTAGTATTTTATTAGGATTTATAGGCCGCCCTTTTCCCTGAGGGGACTCAGGGCAGCTTACAATCATTAGGGAGGGGGTGCAATTCAAAATAAACAATATGTGAGCAAAATAAAGTAATAAAAACACAACTTGCATTCAACATTCAACACTCGGGTGGGGCAAATTAACCCTAACCCCAACCCCAACCCTAACCCTAACCCTACCTGATGTTTGAAGATTCTTTCATTTTTTAAAAAAAATATGGAAACATTTATTCTACAAAGGACCACTCTGAAACGCAATCTATCTTTTCTCTGAACTTCAGAGAGATCATTTTATTCTTTCAGTATAAAATGTGGTGTAGCCACATTCTGTTGGAAAGAGAGTCCAATCAGTTACAACTAAAAAATAAATTAAATTGAGGATTTGGATCCTCATCACTTCAGGAATTTGTCTTATTGTAAATGAGTTTTATGTACAGTAGAACCTCTGGTCACGAACACTTCTGACCATGATCAAATTGGGTTCTGGCCAAAAAAAACCCCACTATTCCCCCCCCCCCGCCCCGGCCGATTTCCCCTTCCGCACCATTTTTTTTTTGTAAACGCCAGATTTCCAAAATTAGGTTCGGGCCATGACCAAATCGGGTTGCGACCAAAGTTATGGAATGAATGATGGTCATGACCAGAGCTTCTATCATATATGTACCCTGACACCTGTCTCATCCTCATGCCGCCAACTTGTTCAAAACTCCAAGTTTGTCACCTTGCTCAATACAAAAGATGTCAGATTAGCATATCGATTTCAGAAGCAAAACTGGGAGAAGAGAATTAAGAGCACAGGGCTTTATCCAGTGTGCGTTGTAAAAGAGGAAAAGTGTAACAAGCAAACACGGAGAAAGTTTTGCAGGATTTCTAAAAAGGGTCCAAGAAAACTTTCATAGCTCCGGGGCAGTGTGCCAGCACATAATTCTATATGTCCTTGCTTTTTAAACACAATTCATGGTTATTGCCAAGTTTCAAACCTGGGCTGGGAAAGTTCATTGTAGAAAAGACTGTCACATTTTTAAAAGCTTAGCTCTGCTAAAGTTATCTTATGAAGTCATGCTATGTGTCACAGTGGCAATTATCTCCTCAGTTTTACTATATACAAACTCTTATATATTTATTGAGCACAATAAATTTAGAGATACGATAAAAGTCAATGTGGCTGTAGCTTAAACAATTGAAATAGGAGCAAGGTTAATATTTGACACATATTTTGTTGTATCCTTACTGTGGGAATTGAGTATAAATGTTGAATTAAATAGTCACTTTCTTACATTGTGATAATTTAATAGTATCAATAGATTTGAGGGATGAAGAATAGCAGTCTATCAGAATGGAGCTACAGAAATCTATATGACCACTAGATGGCAGAAAATACACTGTGCTGCCATCTAGCTTTCATTCACATTTTTGCGATCCAGAGCTAGTTTACATAAATCAAGGTGTCAAACTCGTGGCACATGGGCCAGATACGTCATGCACTGGCCACACCCACAGCTGGTTTAGCGGAGTGGGAAAAGTTGTGATAAGTCACGTGATGACTCCGTGATAAGTTTGACACTCCTGTTCTAGATGAACAGCATGAATCTTGCGAGGTTGGTCTTTAGAAAAGCAAGTGATGGGGTAGGTTTCTTTTTTTAGCCTAATAAACACATTTGGAATTTTGAAAGGATGTTTTAGGTGTACTTAAAATGTTCTGACCCCACCCCCCTCGTCCTACACCAAAGCACGCCGAGAAAAAGATACTTCAAGGATTTATTAACACGAATGCTGGCTGGGGAATTCTGGGAGTTGAAGTCCAGACATCTTCAAGTGGCCAAGGTTGAGAAACACTGCTCTAGTATATCATGCCATATAACTGTGGTCTTAAGCCTGAAATAAATTATGCATCTCTGGTCTACAAAAATGAAAGAGATTTACAATACTAGTTACTTACTTCTGTATCATTCCCTACATCAGGCTTCGAGCCAAACAGATTAGAGGATTGAGTATAATTGATGCCTTTGCTTCTCAAGTCTTAGGTGACTGTGGCTACATTAATCTAGATCCCTGTTTCTCAGTTTCAGCAACTTTAAGCATGCTGGCTGGGAAATTCTGAGATCTGAAATCCACACATCTTAAAGTTGCTGAGATAGACCCAGAGGTGGGTTCCTACCAGTTCGCACCTATTCGGTAGAACCGGTTCGTCAAATCTACCGAACCGGTTAGAAGAGGTTCCACCAGTGGACCCGGAAAGCAGGCCACACCTACAGAAGAAGTTCCAAAAATTTTTGAAACCCACCACTGGTCCTTGGATATGATTATTCTACACTATCATGCTCCTATTTATAAAACTCAGTGCCTCTGTGAAAGGTAAGGATGACTACTGCGTTTGTGGTGCAATCAGAACATTGCGTGTGTTGAAGTTGTTTTAACGCAAACCAAAGATGCCTTTTAAAAAACAAGTTTGCATCATATTCTTATGCATGCCAGTGCTGTGTGTGTGGTAATTTAAGGTGGTTCTGACAAGTGTCGTCGGCATCTTCATATCTGATCACATGTGCGGCAAGCCACTCCCATCTGGTCACATGGGTGGCAAGCCACTCCCACAAAGGAGGCCACACCCACAGAGTAGGTTCAAACAATTTTTGAAACCCCCCTCTGGATTGAGAAACATTGATCTAGATGGAGCATACAGTACATTCTCAAAGCCTCAGAAAAAATTTACATGTGCAGTACAGCATTCTTTAGTTTGAGAACTATTGAATCGATTCAATTACTGCATTCTTTTTGAACTAAAACAATATAAACGTTTTCTTACAAAATAAATCAGACAATATGTGAATGAGCGTGAGTTAGGGCAGTGGTTGGTATAACAGCTGATTGATAATGATGCATTGCTTCTGATATGGACGCTGATAGTTAGAAGCTGCTTGCTCACATACATATTGTTAACCTATGGTGGACTCTAGCACGTCTCAACTGTGGGATAGTAACTGGGAAAAATAATTTGGCAGTTTGAATATGAATAATTTAATCAGAATAGTTAGGTGTTTTTCCATCCAGGCAATTAAGCAGATATCTGAGTATCCTTAAACAGAATAATCTGGACCTTTAAATGTTTCCGATTAAACCAATGTTTTCCAACTTTGACAATTTCCAGATGAGTAAACGTGAATCTCAAAACTCTTCCCAATAGTCACTCTGGCTGGGAAATTCTGGGATTTCTAGTCTACACTTCAAGGGGATGCCCCGATTGGGCAGACCTTCATTGAAAATGGAAAAAGGCAATGTGGTGACCTTAGCTGAGTAATAGCAAGAGTTTGTGAGAGTTGTGATTCCAAAGATATGGGAAGGAGCCATTGCTATTTTAGTATGAAAGTCCCCATTTGAAAGCATATATATATAAAGCACGTTTTCATATATGGGGCCCTTCTTCTGAAGTAAATGAAATTTGTTTTCAGTAGTACCTTAATTAATATAAAATTGGTTGCAATTGGTTGTATTGCTTGTTTTTGGAAAAATGATGTTTGCACATCTGGGATGAAATGATGGCACAATGTAATACATTTCAGAGGTCTCTGCTGCCATCTATTGATCACCTGGATCTTTGCAGTTTATGTATGGCAAACTTTGTTAGAACAGATTTGGGAGTAAGCTACCTTCTTAATGTCTATCATTCAGTTATTCCATCTAGATTTTCTTGAGTTTATTTCAAATTACACCACTATCTCTAGAATGGCTTCTTCGTATTTTTCTCCACATAAAATGATATTTCAACTTTGTAGTCATCCATAGGATTAATAGCTAATTTGTCTGATTAGAATTTTGCAATACTAAAGAACTACTTAAAAGTTAATTTCACTCAATGTAATGCTATTTTGACTCAAGAATAATTTGTAGACAACATTTAGGGACAAAACTGTGGTAGATGGCAGCCACCTACGTATATTACATTCTTCATGTTTTAGTTTTAAGTTTACAATTGCCATTTTAATTAACTAAAAGAGTTCCTGGTAGTGGGCATATTAATAGAGAATTTTCTGCAAATCAGCTAGCTGAAAAAACTCAGCCTGAGCAGCATATTGTACTGTTTGATGGATCGGTAGAACCAACCTTATTATTTGGTGTTAGTATTAAATTACTCCCTTTCATTTTGACTGATGGCTTTCTCAAGTCAGAAACTTTAGGCTTGATGATTCCTGCATGCAGCTTCACCAATAAGGAAATAAAACACTAGGCAGGAATAACTGTAAGCATGAGAATGAATTTTAAACTGAAAGGTTTGACATTTATTTTGCTGTTACACCGGCCAAAAAAATAAATAAATCCATGCATTAAATTTCAGCTCTGGGTTTCTGAGTTACCAGGAAATTTTGAACACAATTTCATCATGATTATTAGCAGCCACGGCGGTGGACTAAACTGACTGCTTCAAATCAAGATGAGGAAAACAGTCCCATTACCGATACTAATTCAAAATATTTTCGTAGGAGCTACAGTTACCATAGTTTTTTTCTGTAGAACTCTTCAATCAAGATAGGCAATTTTAAATGTCTCATTAGTAATCTGGCCAATAATTCTTCACCCTCACTTTTCTCTGTTCCGTGCCTGAGAATCTGTTTGAGGCTCTGACCGCATGATAAATTCTGATATGAATTCTTGTCACTTAGCCGCATTTATGGAATATTATATTACAAATATATACTCTCATCCAAATATAGACATTTTATGAGATTGTTCATGAGGCTTGCTCTGATTGTATCTTGAATGCTACTACCTGCATTTCTGTATAGATTAAGGTGACCAGATTTTCAGATTAGTAAAGAGGGACACCTTTGACCCGGGGGGGAGGGGGGGCTTGATTAAAAATTTTATACGGAGCAACAAAAATTTTCATATAACGCAAAAATAGTATTGTAATATTTTTTTTTATTTCAACATAACTACAATTTACAAATATAAATTGTAACTGTTGCCAAACATCAAAATTTTGATCGTGTGACCATGAGGATGCTGCAATGGTCGCTAAGTGTGAAAATGGTCGCTAAGTGTGAAAAATGGTCATCGGTCACTTTTTTCAATGCCATTGTAACTTTGGTCACTATACCAACTTTCTTGCCACATTTCGTAAGTGAATAACTGCAGCTGGTATTTTGTATTTTGGATAGAATCTTTTTTTAAATTTGTCTAAGACAATTTAAAAAAATAATCCACACAGAATAAATTGAAGTAAAACATTTCAAACTACTGGGCTTTCAACATGAAGCCAGAAAATCGGGACTTTTTAAAAACGCCCCGGGACACGGGACAAATTGTTAGAAATTGTGACTGTCCCGCCAAAATCGGGACATCTGGTCACCTTAGTATAGATCCCATCTAATAAAACCCATCATTTCAATTTGCCCTCCATTTTGTCCACCCTCCATTTTGGTCATCTTTTCTATAGTAGCCGTATAAGTTTTTTTTATTATCTTTTAACCCTTATTCCCTGTTGTATACAGTTTAACACCCAGTACTCTGGGTTAGTCTGTCATGGTTACTATTGTTTTAAGTCCCCACTTAAGTCTATCCATGTCTGATAATTTGAAATGTTTATGGGTTTCCTTTGTCATATATAGCTTTAAATAGATTACAATCCTATTTAAGCATTGTAAAACTAGTTTTTGAATAACACTGCTTTCAGGAGCATTATTCTGCATGGTTTGCCTTTTAATTTAAAGAGGCTTTATAATGAGTCCATTGCTAAATTTTCATATTGTAAAAAACAGATACTAAATCTTGCAACCTTATGGTATGCTTTAAAAACATAGTGAGTTCAAGGACTTAAATCAAGGACTTTCCAACTCAGGCTACATAGAATTTCTTCTCAAGTTTGTTGAATGATATGGAAATCATCACATTCCTTCCCTATATTCATTATCTATGGCCTCATAACTAAAAACATATGCATATGCTTTCATCTGAAACTTTTACTGAAGTATAATGGGGTAGGTGCTCATTCAGATGGAATTTTTGTTTCCTTAAAGGTATTGTGATCAGAAGAAGCTTGGCAAGTATTGGCTATCCTAGAGCCTGTGTCCATTTCTATCTAGCCCTAGTCCTCCGGGATTGGGCGGCCTATAAATTTAATAAATAAATAAATATCTAGCCTAATCATAGTTCAAATATGCTCTGTTTTTTTTTTCTATTGTGCTCCCATAATGCTGCCTTCATCTGATCTTCAACTCATTAGGCAAACTGAAATTATCTATATACTGGTGCAGTGGTGGGTTTCAAAAATTGTTCGAACCTACTCTGTGGGTGTGGCCTCCTTTGTGGGAGTGGCTTGCCACCCATGTGACCAGATGGGAGTGGCTTGCCACCCATGTGACCAGATATGACGATGCCGACGACACTTGTCAGAACCACCTTAAATTACCTCACACACAGCACTGGCATGCATAAGAATATGATATATACTTGTTTTTTAAAAGGCATCTTTGGTTTGCTATTGCTATTGCTATTGAAGGTGATGGAGAGGACAAAAAAATAAATAAACTAGCCATTACTTATTAACATCTGGTTTTTAAACAATCAGTCCCCATGACCAAGCATATGTCAAATTGTTATGAAGATGACTTGGCACAAGAAGGAACATGGATTTCCTTTTTATAATATTACACAATTGAAAATTACTTCATTTCACCACATAGTTCTTTTTCTCACTTAAACGCCTCGAACATCTGGAAACAGTCAAAAGCTCAATGGAAGGATTTTCACACTACTTTTCCCTAACTCCCCCCCCCCCCACCAATTCAGGAACAACTAAGGAAACATTTTTTTTTAAAAAAAAAAAATGCTAATATCAGGTTAGAAAGCCATGCCTTTTTTTCTTGGAAGGTGCTTCTTCAAATGGCATTCTTGAGTAGTTCACTTTTGGGGAGTTTAGCCAAGGAAGCTTGATATGAGCAAAGGAGAAATTACCTTTTTTTCTAACAGATATTTTAGCTTTTGCTTGCAAAGTTATTTAAAACTGTTAGGAGACCAACTCTTAGTTCTGAGATTCTGAGCTCCATTACTGTAAAGTCATAAATGTGACCAGGATATATTTCAGACATGATAGGACCTGGATATCTGAGAGACCGTCTTCTGCCACATATTTCCCAACGACTGATAAGATCGCACAGAGTAGGCCTTCTCCAGGTGCCGTCAGCCAGACAATGTCAGCTGGCAACCACCCGGGAGAGGGCCTTCTCTGTAGCCGCTCCGACTCTCTGGAATAAACTGCCCCCAGAGATCCGGACCCTACCCACTCTCATGGCCTTCCGAAAGGCTATTAAGACCTGTCTATTCCGGCAGGCCTCGGGCTGTTGACCTCATGACTGAGGTCCAGCCCCGATTAGACTGGGTGTATGTTGTGGTCTTTTTTAAATCTATTTTTCTGTGTTTTTAACTTTTCTATTTTTTTAAATGTATTGTTGTAAGTCGCCCGGAGTCCTTCAGGATTGGGTGGCCTATAAATTCATTAAACATCAAACATCAACATCTAACCAAAGGCTACCCCATCCAAACCTCTATATCAAGATCCCTTTCTGATAGGATGGCAGTCCAGAAAAATTACCTTTTTTTCATTTAAGAAGATGCGCCTTTTCTTCCGTGATGTGGCTTAGCTAGCCAAAAGCCATTTTTTTGGGAGGGGGGGGGAGATAAAAGACTTCGAATAGATATTAAAAACGGGGGAAATGATGATGAGAACAAAACCAATGCTGAATGTATGCACAATTTAGGCAGGATTATGCTGCTTACCACGAAACATGTTTTTGCCAATGAGTCTGTGTAAGAGGCAGAGTGGTGTAGTGGTTGTTATTTGACATACTAATCCATTCTCAACTGGGGGGGTTCGGTGGGCGACAGTGGGCCAATCACTTTCTCTCAGCCAACCTACCAGTGGTGGGTTTCAAAAATTGTTTGAACCTACTCTGTGGGTGTGGCCTCCTTTGTGGGAGTGGCTTGCCGCCCATGTGATGGATGGGAGTGGCTTTCTGACCATGTGACCGGATATGAAGATGCCGACGACACTTGTCAGACCACCTTAAATTACCCCACACATAGCACTACCATGCATAAGAATATGATGTAAACTTGTTTTTTAAAAGGCATCTTTGGTTTGCGTTTAAAACAACTTCAACACACGCAATGTTCTGATTGCACCACAATCGCAGTAGTCATCCTTACCTTTCACAGAGGCACTGAGTTTTATAAATAGGAGCATGATAGTGTAGAATAATCATATCCAAGGACCAGTGGTGGGTTTCAAAAAATCTTGGAACCTCTTCTGTAGGTGTGGCCTGCTTTCCGGGTCCACTGGTGGAACCTCTTCTAACCGGTTCGGTAGATTTGACGAACCGGTTCTACCGAATAGGTGAGAACTGGTAGGAACCCCCCTCTGCAATCTACCTCATAGGATGGTTGTTATGAGGGAAAGTGAGAAAACGGAGCATTAAGGCTGCTTTGTGTTCCAGAACAAAAGGTGGAAGGAAAAATCAAATGGTGTGAAAGAGAGAATGAGAAAAAGAGAGATGTTGATTGCTTGTGAAAGAATAGCATGCTGCAAACCCATACTTCTTTTAAAGTTTAACATTTAAATGGTATGTTAAGGCCCCGTGGAATTAAAACAAAAGGCATGTGTACTCAGCTCTATGTAAATCATTGTATATTGGCTTGCATAAAAATTGTCTCTGCGTTCAAATAATAATTGCTTGGTAACATTCCAACAGGGAAAAATATGTCTTCATATTTGTAGCTATGTTATATTTTGACTCTAATGGTTCAATGTCAGCTTTTCCCCTAGTTTTCTTTCTTTTCAATTAAGTAACACGTCTTCTTCTTTTTGTATTGAAAATAAAAAATGTTGATGTGGAGAAACAATTCAATTGTTTAAACTGTAAATGTCTTTAAATATATTAGAACATTGTTTGCATTCTTGCCACTCACCCAGAGCATTAACATGTTGAACAAATATGCACATTGTTTTGTAAACTACCACCAGATGTGCTAGATGGTATCTGTTTCTGAACAGGCAATGAGACTGTAGTTGTGGCTCTACCAATATTAGAAAAGATAAAACATGATGTTTTTGCTGTTTCTAGGACGGCCCCACGGGCCAGACCAGATCTAAGCACCCTGCGGGCTGGATCTGGCCCCTGGGCCTTGGGTTTGACACCTGTCTTAGGGGTTTTCTGTACTGACTAGTTGCCCATTGACAAAATGGGCCAATGAGCATTTCCGGAGCAGTGGTGGGTTTTGAAAAATTGTTCGAACCTACTCTGTGGGTGTGGCCTCCTTTGTGGGAGTGGCTTGCCACCCATGTGACCAGATGGGAGTGGCTTGCCACCCATGTGACCGGATATGAACATGCCGAGGACACTTGTCAGAACCACCTTAAATTACCTCACACACAGCACTGGCCTGCATAAGAATATGATGTAAACTTGTTTTTTTAAAAGGCATCTTTGGTTTGCGTTAAAACAACTTCAACACACGCAATGTTCTGATTGCACCACAAACGCAGTCGTCATCCTTACCTTTCACAGAGGCACTGAGTTTTATAAACATGAGCATGATAGTGTAGAATAATCACATCCAAGGACCAGTGGTGGGTTTCAAAAAAATTTGGACCCTCTTCTGTAGGTGTGGCCTGCTTTCCAGGTCCACTGGTGGAACCTCTTCTAACCGGTTCGGTAGATTTGACGAACCGGTTCTACCGAATAGGTGCGAACTGGTAGGAACCCACCTCTGTTCCGGAGGCAGAATGACATCCCTCTCGATTGGACTGAGAGGGATGGCTACACAAAATGAAAAATAAATGAGTAAAATTTTCATATCATCTTCCCATTGCAAGTGTGATCCCTGTGCTCATTTTCCTGCTATGGTCTCAAGCGCTTTTTTCCTTTCTATATCACATCAAGATACACGCTAACTCAAGCAATTCAGTGGCAATATTGCAGCGGGGGGGGGGGGGAATATACCGTCACAACTGAATCCAAGATGATTATAATTTCTAAATGTCTTCTAGAATTGTCTTTACCAATAGTACTACAATAGCACAAGGGCTATGACACTTCCTTTGTAAACAGAAAGTTGGTATTGTCATTTATGCAGCCATTTGAATCCCATTTGAGAAATAACATAGTGATACATCATTGAATTTTATTTTATTTTATTTTACAAAAAAGCCCAGAAAAGATTTCTATCAGGTTTTTCTACTGCAATCTTCTATTCAAGATGCTGCAATCCCTGTGCTATTGTAGCATTACTGGAGAAATGTAGATTTAGGAGACATTAGAGATAAACAAGGATTTTAAAAAGCCATTTTTATGTTATAGTTGGTATTTGTACCTGCATCCATGTGTATTTGATGCTTTTACCTTGTGCACATAAATTTAATTTTGCACGTATGTCTACTCTGTGTATCGCTCTGTGTGTAAATGATCTCTATGTATGTATGCCTTTTGTAAGCACAAACACATACCATCCATTTCCCCGTGTTCAGAAAAGCAACTCCGGGAAGGTCCTAGAACCTGCCTGCTAGCAAAGGACCTTCCCGAAGTTGCTTTTCTGAGCACCGGGAGACAGAAGGGACAAAATACCGTCCGGGTATACAGGGCCGGGGGCAGGCTTTCCGGAACTTCTGGGTCCGGTGACCAACCGGTTCGCGAGAACCAGTGAGGACCGGCAGAAACCCACCACTGACATATATACTACACAAACACACATAGTGCCTTAAGCATATACTCATATTCATTCATTCATTCATTCATTCATTCATTCATTCATTCATTCATATATATATGTATATGTATATGTATATGTATATGTATATGTATATGTATATGTATATGTATATGTATATGTATATGTATATATGTTGTATTTGTGCTGATAAATAAATAAAGGGAGACTAGTATAGATCTATTTCAAGCTATGTGTTATACAGCACAGGTTCTAATACAGCGCAGGTTCGAATCCCAGTAAGGGTATGGCTAGCTGATGAGAACTAAATAGCTTGAAATAGATCTATACTAGTCTCCCTTTATTTATTTATCAGCACAAATACAACACAAATGTAACAAAGGCAACAGTAAAAATATTGGCTTTCTGTCTGGATGGTCTCTTGTGACGAGCCGATAGACAGAGATAGGAAGCAGTAAGCTTCCTCCCATATTTGGGCATACCAGGGGTTGTGACACTAAATACATACATACATACATACATACATACATACATACATACATACATACATACATACATACATAGTAAGACTCATCCAGCAATTTCTGCAGAAAGTCAAAAGGCTCACTCTAATAAAAGCAAATTGTGTTGTTATAACACAAGTTGCAATGGTAAATGTGGACCTTGAGCATCAAAAGGTTTATACTATAAGGAGTACACGCTTAAACAAGGCACAATAAATTTAAAAGATAAACCAGTAGAAGACACAGCCTAATTCACCATTTTTTTTATCATGGTTTTCCCACCGTTGTGTCCGCCGAACAGGGATAAGAGATCTCTGCCTCTCCTAGGTACAAAACTCCAAACTAGGATTTTTAACATTTTTATAATGTAATCTGCTCAGAGCTCAGTAGGTGATTTCCTTCGTAGGCCGAATCGTAGCAAGCTATTGAATAGAAAAAAGTTATACAAAGCACATACTTAAAGAAGGCTAAAACCCACTCATGCATGGGGAAAGTGGAGAGAGAAGACCCAAATCGACAGTAGGGTTGGCTGAAATCAAATTGTTTAACGAATTGTCTAAGAATGAAGTCATCACACAGGACTGCAAATGAAATGTTGAAAGGAAGGGAGATGGTCAAAATCATAAAATGATTGAGTAAGAGTTGCATATTGTGTTGCAATCAATTCTGCCACTTTTAAGATTTCTTCTACGCAGTAGGAAGAAAGATGAATTGGGTCAGCCATTTTATTTTAAAGTGTACCAAGAGTAAAATTTATGATCATTCGTAATCTTCTGCTGCAAGAATATAATATGCTATATGGACATGCAAATCTTGTCTTTCCATGTGCAGAAGAGTACTTAATTCCTCGATCTCCTGTTGGTCAGCTCTAGATAAATGAACTGTTTTAAGTGAGGATCAGCAATTTATTTCTCTTATAGCTGTTATAAAGTATTGAGTTATTATGGTTCTTATACGTTGATTAAACATGCTTATGATGTTCTACTCTTGTTATGCAATTTATTTGGGTTGCTTGTGTGCATTTCAGTTAGCATACTTCTGCTCGGAGGGTGTGTTGTTCAACCAATAAAAAAGACACAACAGCTGCCTTTTTAGTTTCAATAGATGTACCAACTATATTTGAGGATTGTTAAATTGCACATTGAACTATGGTGCTGGAGAAGACTCCTGTAAGTCCCTTGGACTGCAAGGCGATCAAACCGGTCAGTCCTAGAAGAGATCAACCCTGACTGCTCTTTAGAAGGCCAAATCCTGAAGATGAAACTCAAATACTTTGGCCACCTAAGGAGAAGGAAGGACTCCCTGGAGAAGAGCCTAATGCTGGGAAAGATGGAGGGCAAAAGAAGAAGGGGACGACAGAGAAGGAGGTGGCTGGATGGAGTCACTGAAGCAGTAGGCTTGAGCTTAAATGGACTCCAGAGGATAGTAGAGGACAGAAAGGCCTGAAGGAACGTTGTCCATGGGGTTGCGATATGTTGGACATGACTTAACTACAACAACAACAACAACAACAACTTAAACATTCAATTACACATTCAAGCTTGTTTATGGCAAAAAAATGGGGTGCATTTTGCAAAAATGCAATATGAAAACATGCCTTTGGAAAAAAAGAAACACTCAAGGAGAAAAAAAAATCAACAATTTTCTTTTTAAGATACAACCAAACCTTATCCCCCAACCCCCAGCTTTTAAGTATTTGCACATGCCATTTGTTTAGCATGGAAATTTCAGAAATGCCTGAAATACTTATTGCACCCTCCAAATAGATTTTTCATACATAATTGCAGGTTACCAAGTTTCCCTTGTTTTATTCGAAGATCCAGAGGAAAAACTAACTTGTAATATTTTCCTCATTTCTCTTATTTAGTAATTGTGGGGGCAGTACAGAAATTCACAAATTACTTAAGTCTTAAATTAAAATGTATTTTATTTAACACCGTGTATTTTTTTAAAAATGAAACATGGCTTGAAATAGGGATGGGCAGGAGGCTATGTGAAATGTATAATCCCAACCATCATGATACCACTCGAATGGCAGAAAGTGAAGAGGAACTAAAGAGCCTCTTGATGCGGGTGAAGAAAGGAGAGTGAAAAAGTTGGTTTGAAACTCAACATTAAGGAAAACGAAGATCACGGCGTCCGGCCCTCTCAATTCCTGGCAATAGATGGGTAAGAAATTGAGGTAGTGACAGATTTCATTTTCCTAGACTCCAAGATCACCGCAGATGGGGACTGCAGCCAAGAAATTAAAAGACGCTTGCTCCTGGGGATGAAAGCTATGGCAAATCTAGACAGCATCCTAAAAGCAGAGACATCACCCTGCTAACACAAATGTGTATAGTCAAGGCGATGGTTTTCCCAGTTGCAATGGATGACTGCGAAAGTTGGACCATAAGAAAGGCTGAGAGCCAAGAATTGAGCCCTTTGAACTATGGTACTGGAGAAGACTCCTGCGAGTCCCTTGGATTGTAAGATGATCAAACCGGTCAGTCCTAGAGGAGATCAACCTTGACTGCTCTTAGAAGCCAGCTCCTGAAGAGGAAACTCAAGTACTTTGGCCACCTAATAACAAGGAAGGACTCACTGTAGAAGAGCCTAATGCTGGGAAGATTGAGGGCAAAAGAAGAAGGGGATGACAGAGAATGAGGGGCTGGATGGAGTCACCAAAGCAGTAGACTTGAGCTTAAATGAACTCCAGAGGATAGTAGAGGACAGGAAGGCCTGGAGGAACGTTGTCCATGGGGTTGTGATGGGTCAGACATCGCAACTAACAACAACAAACCATCATTTTCTGGAATGCTTGAAATTACAGTACTGAATGTACACATCTGTATAACTTACTATGCCTTTCTATTTGCGGGACCACCTCTGTGCTTGTTTTACTAGGTTAGATAGAGTGAGTAATGTCCTCTCTTCCTTAGATTATTGTCGCCTAATGGAACTTTGGAAGGAAAATCATCTTACTGGTTGTTCTTTGGAATAGTCCCCCACTTGGGACCCAAGGATTCGCCTTTATCCTTTGGAAAGGCTGTGAACCCTTGGATTCCCCCACAAGCATTTTGAACTAGGAGACTATATGGTCTGGCATCTGAAGGGGAAAAGGGATTTTTGTCTTCGTTGATTATGTGAGCTGCTTGGAATCATTATATGAGATAGATGGCTGTTGTGACTCAGCAGAAGTTGCTGTGAGTGAGTCGGGATGCAGGATTAACAATGCAGCTGGGGCTCGTTAGTGTTGTCTTCTGGAGATAAAGGACGGATGGTGCCACGCCCTGGTTGCAGAAGTCAACGTTCACTCTTCGTTCATCGTTCGTTCGTGGGTCGTCGTTCGTGTATGGAGAATTCAGTTCCGTTCCTGTTTGAGTTTGTGAGACACTTGGATAAGTGATTTTGCTTCTTGAAAACTTGGTGCTGTAAGAGTTTGTTTCTCGCCTTCTGCTGCGTAACCTTTGTTTGCAAGAGACTTTATCTACTGTTTATTTTGGGCTCGCAGCCAGCGTAAGCTGAGACTGATAAGTTTATTTCCTTTTAGGTCTGTCTGCCTGTCGTCTTTGAACGAGCGAAGGAGGGGGGACAGAACAGATGGCCATATAAGTTCCTGTAAATAAAGACATTACAGAGTGGAAAGATGATCACAAAATGCTCCTTTGTATGATTGATGTGAACCCGTAGGTCTGTCTCACTATATGTAATGTTCAACGAGAAGTAGAGAGAGGAAATAAATAGGCTCAAATTATTATCTAATCACCATTCCTACCCTAACGCATCTCACAGGTAGAGTTTGGAGGATAAAATAGAACCATAGATAAGACCACATATTCACTGCTTTGTGTTCTGGAGGAAAAGAGCGAGATTCAAGGCTGATTCCTGGGGAATTATGAACATGTCTCTGTAGTTTCTTAGGTAAAAATGAAAGTGGATTGCCATTTCCTTCTTTTGAGATTTTTTTCCCCCTTTTTTCTTTATTTTACTTCCTAGCCAAGGGGGATTTCTACAGTAGTTGTATCCTTTTCACATCCTAACCAAGTCAGGACTGTTGTGGCCCAGCAGGAGCCATCGGAGCTGCCACCAAACTCCGACAGCGAGGGGCCGTATGAGTCGGCTTTGGAGGATGTGGAGGATCCTGGACAGGGTTCTGAGTCCGAGCAGGGCGCAGAGAGGCTGGTTGGCCACCAGGAGGCACCTGAGCCAGTGGGGAGGAGACAAGGGAGTGTGATCCTGACATCATGCATTGGAGCAGTGGGAGGAGCCAGGGAGTTGTTCCTAGATGCCCAACACCGGAGAGCTAATAGGCGTAAGGAACAATTACGCAATTATAGAAGGTAATTGCACTCAGCTGGTGATAATTAGGCTCCTCTCCAGACTATAAAGGAATGCCTGTGCACACACCCCTTTTGCAGAAGTCAATGCAGGAACGAATGTTGGAGAACATTATTGTGAGCTTGGCAGGCTGGATTGCTGCCAAGCCTTATCTGTGTTTATTGCTGCCCAAGCTTCTCTGTGCCAGTTTGCTGCCAAGGACCTGTCTGTCTGTTAATTAAATGCCATAAACTTATCTTTGGCTCGGAGTGTGCTGGTGTGGGACGAGGTGAGTCAGAACACAGACCATGCTTAGTATTTTGAGTTCAGCCAAAATACTTAGGCATTTTTGCTGCTGTATTGGTGCAGAAAGAGGAGATGGATAGCATAAAATAATTTATAACATAAAAATATAATATAAATTGGAGGGATTAAATGGAATTAAAGAACGCCATACTTAGTAATCATCATATATCAAAGTAGCACATGAAACAACATAACCATGGATTTACTTTCAAGATATTTTACTTCAAACTGTGGAACCTTTGCAGTTATAATATTTTTTTAATAAAGATACTGATATTTAGGTTAAAATAATAGATCAAAATGACAGTTTGCTTAAACTGATGTCATGTATGTCAGATTATTCTCACGGACATTGCTATTACCAATTTCCATTTAGGTCTCACATTGAGATGTGTTATAGAGTACTTGGGAAAAAGTTCCATTGACCTTTTATTATATATATTATGTACAGAGATTTCTTTGATTGGAATTTAGTAGCCCATCCCAAGTCCAATTTTTCCTAGTGAACTTCAGTAGAACTGTGTGATGTTGTATTTGTACTATAGACAGTACTATCAATTATTTTTTTAAAAAACCTTCTTGTTTTCTTCTTCTTGGTATACCAGGAGAGAGAGAAAAAATTAATTAAAAAAAACCTAGTTTTATCATATGGTAGAGAAACATAACTATTATGATTAACTCATCTGGATATACTCAACAGGAGAGGGATAGGAATTTGCAAAGGTGGTCGCATGGGCTTCAATTTGAAAGCTGGTCATTTCTTGTCAACTAGTCACTCATAGTATAGAAGATTTCTGAAACCTGTATACGAAAATCAGCACTCAACTTTCTCAATTATGGATTGCGGAATCAGCCAGGGACTATACATTTAATGGATGGGGCATAAAGAGCTTTACCGAGGGAGTATAAAACAATAGACTTATATCACGTCCAAATCCGTTTTTTACTGCTGTTAAAAACAAAAAGAGCTTTTGTTATATTTCATCCTTACTGATAATCCTTGGCAGGTTTTTGGAAATGATTAGCATCTACCTACCTTTATATACAGCCCATCCATGCATAAGATTGATTTATTATTTGCCAGCAAGTCCATTTTGATCTTAGCACTATATAGATAAATGTTCCCATCAGTGTGTAAGCTTACATTGTAAAATTATTAGATTAAAAAAAAAAGCAGTATAATCTTTCATGCTTGTTTATTAGTAACCAAGATTCTTTACATTCATTGCACGGCAGAAATAAGAAGAGGAAAGAAGGATATTTTGCTCTTCTTGCAGACAATACATTTTTCATATTCAGCGCACCGGATGTCTCTGCAATATTTCTGTTTGCTTTATTTTTTAAGGAAGAAAGACACAGGCTCACAAATAATCAGTCTTTTCTATAATAAAAACTTAAGTTGTACCAACAACATGTCAATCATTACGGTGAGATTATGTTTCCATTTTTCTTATTGTTGTGTTCATACATTCATACCAGGGGTGGTTTCTCGCCCCGTTCCAACTGGTTTCGGTTGGAAAGGGGCCGGCGGCGTCCTTGTGCACGCGCGCAGTGCACGCATGTGTACTAGCGCCTGTGCGATGCTCCAGCTGCTCCTGGAGGATCGCGCAGGTGCTGTATGCGTTCTGCGCATGCGTGGAAGCGCAGAACTCGTCAAAACCAGGTAAGAACGCGGGCGGGCAGGTGGATCCTTCGGCGTTCCCGGAAGTTAATTACTCTGGGTTCGCCGACCAACCGGTTCGCGGGGACCGCCTGCGAACAGCCTGAAACCCACCCTGATTCATACTGAAAACTCTCTGTATTTCAGTCCAGATTTTTAGAGAGATAACGACAAGGTATTTTTCTAATTTCTCATCTGCTCACATCTCTTTGTGTTTTTCTCCTCTACTTCCCGTTAGCAGCACTTAATGTTTGAGTAATGTTTGTATGAAATTGATTACTTGACCACACACTTTTTTCCCTGTTTGTTCAAAGTTCAGCACTCTTGAATTTTGCACAGTGTGAAAATAAATGCAAGAGCAATGTGCATACCTAAGGCAGCTACCTAGGAGGCACTAGGATGAGTAATTGAAAAATGATATTCACTGCTGACAAATTAGCCATCGTGCCAAAACTCATGGATTTAATTCTGTAGAAATTTATAACTTCGCTTTACTGTTTGGTAATTGTATATGGGGTCTTTCTGGCTAAGAGGGGTAAAATATGGTCTCCGTTACAATAGAAAGATCGCATCACCTGAGGCATGTAAAATTGTCACAATTAATTCTATGCATTGCCTTTAAAAGCACCATCTGGATACAGCAAAGGCGCTCTCCCATAAGCCTCCGTGGCAGATAAACAGTTTGTTTGCCCCCAATGACAAGATGTTAATCATCAGCATCAGCTGTTGACTAAAACAGAATAGAAAAAAAATAATAAAACTTGAGGAAGCTGAAATTTTTCTTCCTTCTTTTTTTTAAAAAAATTTCAACCCAGTTGATACATATGGATATCATAAAGAAGAAATAAAATGCTGGAGTTTTCTATTATAGGTCAGTCCTTCATTCCTTCCTTCCTTCCCTTCCTTCCTTCCTTCCTTCCTTCCTTCCTTCCTCCTTCCTTCCTTCTTACTACTTACCTACCTACCAGTGGTGGGTTTCAAATTTTTTTAGAACCTCTTCTGTAGGTGTGGCCTGCTTTGTGGGAGTGGCTTGTCGGCCATGTGACTGGGTGGGAGTGGCATGCCGGCCATGTAACCAGGTGGAGAGTGGCTTGCCAGCCATGTGACTGAGTGGGAGTGGCTTGGAAGTCTTGTGACTGGGTGATCATGGCCAACATAAAATGTGGTGAAATTCACTTAACAACGCTCTTGCTTAGCAACCAAAATGTTTGGCTCGAAACTCTGGCATTTGAAGCACCGCAAGTCTTAAAGCTGTCAAGTTACAAGATCCTTGCACCCCTAATCCTTTAGAAAAAACAGCCCCAGAGGTGTCCAAACTTGACAGCTTTTAAGACTTGTGGACTTCAACTCCCAGAATTCCTCCTCCAGCCATGTTGGCTCAGGAACTATGGCATTGAAGTGTGCAAGTCTTAAAGCTGTCAAGTTACAAGATCCTTGCTCCCCTAACCCTTTAGAAAAAAAACCCCCAGGGGTGTTCAAACTTGACAGCTTTAAGACTTGTGGACTTTCAACTCCCAGAATTCCTCCTCTCGCTCTTCATCTTGATGATGTGTGGACGGACAGGGAAGGAACTGGAACCGGTTCTAAACAGCACTGTAGATTTGTGGAACCTCTTCTACAGAAGAGATTGGAACTGGCAGGAACCCACCCTTGCTACCTGCCTGCCTGCCTGCCTGCCTGCCTGCCCTGCCTTTCTCTTTTTTCTTTCAGCTACTGCAATCAAGTGACTCTAGACGTTCTCTTATCTCATCCCCAGTCCACAGTAGAGGCAGCTTAAACTTCTTTTGAGCTATTCTAGTATTAACCTACTGGTTTTCCCCCCTGTCCCATAAAACGTTTTCCATGGATTCAATATAGATGCTTCACTGAACACGTCGTTGAGGACAACGTCAGGAGTAGGGATTTCTTTAGCTAAATGTTGATAATTTTCAGGCTGCTACTGGCATTGCTTCCTTCCCTCTGGGCAATGCCCTTCATGGCCATTTCAGCATGAGCTGCAATGAATGATCACACAGACATCTGGCTTCTGCTCTGATTTGTATTTTCAGCACTTTTAAGGCCTTTTGCACATGACTTTAGTGTCCTTTTGGAAGAGTGCTATATTGAAAAACCGGATTAGCATTCATTAAGAGACTGCTAGATGTGTGGTGCCCCAGAGCCAAGCTGGGAAAATGGAGTTGTGTCCTGTCAGATTTGTGTATTAGCTCTGTCACCATTGGATCAGAGGTGGGTTCCTACCAGTTCGCACCTATTCGGTAGACCCGAGGAGCGAGGTGGCGCAGTGGTTAGGTGCAGTACTGCCGGCCATTTCAGCTGACTGTTATCTGCAGTTCAGCGGTTTCAAATCTCACCGGCTCAAGGTTGACTCAGCCTTCCATCCTTCCGAGGTGGGTGAAATGAGGACCCGGACTGTGGGGGCAATTTGCCGACTCAATTTGCTTTAAAAATCTGTAAAGCACTTAGAGAGGGCTGAAAGCCCTATGAAGTGGTATATAAGTCTAATAAATAAAAAATAAATAAATAATAAATAATAAATAAATAAATAAATAAATAATAACCTGTTCTGTCAATCTACCGAACCAGTTAGAAGAGGTTCCACCAGTGGACCCGGAAAAGCAGGTCACACCTACAGAAGAGGTTCCAAGATTTTTTGAAACCCACCACTGGTCCTTGGATATGATTATTCTACACTATCATGCTCCTATTTATAAAACTCAGTGCCTCTGTGAAAGGTAAGGATGACTACTGCGATGTGGGTGCAATCAGAACATTGCGTGTGTTGAAGTTGTTTTAACGCAAACCAAAGATGCCTTTTAAAAACAAGTTTACATCCTATTCTGATGCATGCCAGTGCTGTGGGTGAGGTAATTTAAGGTGGTTCTGACAAGTGTCGTCGGCATCTTCATATCCGGTCACACGGGTGGCAAGCCACTCCCATCCGGTCATATGGGCAGCAAGCCACTCCCACAAGGAGGCCACACCCACAGAGTAGGTTCGAACAATTTTTTGAAACCCAACACTGCATGGATACTGTACTTTATAGGTTTTCCTGTGTTGCAGTGGAGTTTCTTAAGGAGAGAGTAGAAGGGGGGGGGACAATTTTGCATACTCATATGCCCTTTCTCATGGCTATTTGCCACCAGCTCTGACATTTCCATGAGGATGGAGGTCACTAGTATTAATGTCTCCCTCCCACATCACTTCTGCTCTGCATTTCTCAGTCCTACTCATAGTGAAGAGAGCACAGAGTGAAGCAGGAGGGAATACCTCCAATATGTCTTGCAATACTTTTTCATCCTTGTGCCTGCAAGTTGGTTACTTCTAAACACAGATCCATCGTTCTTTCAAAAGACCCTAATCCCACGCCCCAAACAGCCAATTAATAAATCACAGGTATATAAAAGCCATGTTAAGATAGATGAGAGGGAACTCTCAGAGCAGCTCCTATGCTCCTCACAATTATTTGACATGGCTAATCTGAAACCTGTTAGGCAATTTGGCTGGAGTCTACATCTGCTACTGAAACCACCAGTTCCAGATTTTCCATTCCCACCTCCCCATGTATTTAGGAAAGTGATGGTGGTTCTTTATCCAACAGTAAGTTTTCCTTCAGTGGAAGGGAAACAAAGCTGGACAATCTGCCATCCGATTTCCTTAAATTTTGTCCATTGAAACTGTAATTATATCGAAAAAATTTAATTAAAAAACTGTAAGCATAGCACCATTCACTGGCCTTGTTTCGGAGACAGAAAGGGCCTGGATGTGATCATAGCTCAGAGTATGCTGGCGTACTTCTGGCTCATGGACTAGGGGGAAAACACTTATGTGGTTGTCTGGCTGTGCCCTAATAGAGGCATTGTGGATTGTGCTTGTCGATATAATGTTACTGTCTGGGTTTTACGAAGAATTTTTTAACAGCTACTACTTTGCGTGTGAGCGTCTTCATTGTAAATCAGGAAAAATATGACTTTAAAAGGAAAAGACAGAGAATTTAAAAGTACTTGATTACCAGAGGCTTGCCAAGCTCCAATATTATGACAATAATTGCCTCTAAGTATCATAACTCTGTTGCTGTATGAGCAGAAGAACCAAAGCAACAGAATTATCCAATCTGAGGAGAAACCAGAGAAATTTCCTGCAGAGGAACAAACATGATTCAGAGATGGCCGATCTGCCATGGATCAGTGTGCCATCTTGCAATTCTCAACAGAAAATATGCTTGAAGCTAGTAATATATTGCTTTAACAATTCAAAACCAGCCTTCGATTCCATCCTAACATATACATACCTGTGTGACTCAGCAGCAGTCTTCTGTGAGTCTTTTCAGGACGCAGATTAACTATGCAGCTGGGACTCGTTAGGGGGCATATCTGGGGAATAAAAGGACAGATGGTGCCACGCCCTGGTTGCAGGAGTCAACGTTCCTTGGTTCGTTCAACACTTGATTGATCATCAGTCGTGGTTTATGTAAGATACACTTGGAGAAGTGCTTTGTTTCCTGTAACCCTGATTCAAGGATCAACTTGGAGAAGTGCATTGCGTTGTAAGAGTTTATGTTTGGTATTTCTGTTATCTCGTCAGAGACTGTATTTATGTTATTTTGGGTTCGCAGCCAGTCTGAGCCGAGAACTGATAAAGAGAGTTCCTTTTAAGTTGTTTGCCTGTCGTCTGTTTAACGAGCGGAGAAGGGGGGACAGAACACATACCACTGGAAATTTCTCCTTCCATCAATACTTTCACTAATTAGGATGTTGTATGAAACCCCATTTGCTTAACTTATTAAAATAAATTCACAGACAGGTACGCAGCCATGAGACTGGTTAGAACCCCGAAAGCCATCCTTCTACCCTTTAATTAACTTCTAATGTCAACTTTAACTCTCCTTGCCTCTATTTTAAATATTATTTTTGTTTTGATGCTTTTAACACTGTGAGGGTGATGACAGTTCCCATGCGTGATAAATAAATACATAAAATAAAATAAAAAGCTCTCTATCTTACCACAGGCATTCCAATCATTTGAGGAGGGAAAGTGTGGCTGTTTAATATTTATATAAATTCAGTGGTGGTTGCTCTAACCAGAACATCACACATTCCAAGCTCAAGGCAGTGCCAGATTTAGATGAAAAGAGGCCCTAGGCTATTCCACTTATGAGGCCCTTTCACCTCCCATTTTTAGTTTGTAAATTACATGAGAGACAATAAAATACATCATTACTGTGATATATATCAATATATATCAATATATATAGCTGGCCTCCTGATGGAGGGCGGCTCTGCTCTGCGGCAAAGGCAGCGAGGCCAGCCGCCTCCCTGCTGCGCTCAGCTGCCCGGCTCGGCCCGCTCGCCCTCACCTGCCTGGCCGCTGGTGGGCTCCGCATCAACGGGGCGGCTACTGGGAGCGACCGCGCCTCTCGCCCGACCGCCGGTGCCGGGAACGTGGGCGGGCTCCCCAACTGCCGCGGCGCTGGAACAATCTTAACCAATACATTTTATGTTTGTTATTAGTCATATGCGTAGAATTTCTCCTTATTTTCAGTTCAGTGTTTTAGTGTTCACTGTTTTTAGAATAGTGTAATTTTAATTTTGCTAACAATTTGAATGTAGGCCCCTCTTGATCTTGAGGCCCTAGGCTGAAGCCTAGTTAGCCTATAGGAAAATCCGGCCCTGGCTCAAGGATAGGCAATTGCTGCTATCTGTGCACAACACAGCAATTAACTCACTTACACAGGTGGACCTTAAGATAATTTTGTGGGCTTTAGAAGAATTCTGCAAAGGGGTAAAGCTTACCGTTACTTTTTTCATTCTACCCATGTGGATGCATTCCTGCTGCCATTAAGTTGATTTAAAACTAAATTGATATCCCAAATGCTGTATTGCACCGGACCCCAACCATTAGGGCACAAGGGACTGGTTCCATGGAGAAAGGTTTTTTCGGCAGATCAAAGGGGGCATGGTTTTTCATACTGCCTGCATCCTGTGGATGGGGCATGCCACGGACCGGTGGTTGTTCCAGGGACTGGGGCTTGGGGACTCCTGCTGTAGGCTACACAATCATGCCCCTACAAGGTCTATAGCATGATGGTGAACCTATGGCACGCATGCCAGAGGTTGCAACAGAGCTCTCTCTGCTGGCCCACGCGCCATTTCTCACAAGAGCAAAGGACTAAATTGCTTTTGCTTTGCGGCACCAACATATTTATTGGTAAGCACATTGAGGTTCTTTTGGTTGTTATGAAATTATAATTTGCATAACAATCAAATCTTGGCTTAATCTGAGTTTTTCAAAAATATTGTAAAAATTACAGTATTTGCTTCAACGCTGGGAAAAGAATGAAGTGTTGTATATGCTGCTTATCAATTAACAATGCAAAAAAAAATGTGATTCTCCAAATTTTGTCTATGGATTAGATCAGGCTAGAAGAATCTTGTTTCTGAGTAATGTTGCATTACAAGCAGGTGTTAAATCGGGGTACCTCATAAAGAGGCCTGTGCTCTCTTATTCTTTTGCTATCAAACTTTTACTCTGTTTAAACTTGTGTGGCAGGTGAGTGAAATAATTCACCTGGCAAAGACATATTAAACTGTTTATAATGATCTAAAGAGGGAGCTAATTCTAGATCACATAAAAAGCTGTGTATCTACTTGACTTGACTTAAGTCTTTAGCGTCGGTACGGCATCGCCAATCCTTCGCTGTAGAGTCGCATGATCCCGAATCAACGGGATCCATGATTCTAGGCTGAGTACTACTTGAGCTCGCCGGGCCCAAGAGTGACAGAGCCCCTTCTGTTGGAAAACGGTGGGCACCTCGAGAAGGCAGGGGTTGTCTTGATAATGAGAGGCTATATTTTGCGCGTCAATTATCCTTGCCCACCCTGTGTATCTAATGATTGTTTGCTCTCACTGGCTAAAACGAGATGCACATCTTCTATGGAATAGAAGCCCTCTGTCAGCCTCTGCTTTGCTGGCGCTTCGGCTGCCATGAAACGGGGAGGGAGGGCATGGTATTTGGGAGGGGTTACTAATTGTGCTGGAGGAAGATTCTGGAGCTCAGCTGCCTGTCGGACTATGCATGCGTATGAGGTTCCCGCCAGGAGTAACGGCACCGACATTCCATCTTCGTGATGCCTTTGAAGTTATCTCACACCTGACACTTGGGAGAATTATGATTGGACTGTAGCTGTGATGCCAAGGGGTGGGGAATGGGTTATTCTATATCAATCGCTTTCGCGCCTAAATAATCAGTCTTCGCTTCGCTATGCCTTTAATCATTTATAATTAGTAAAAGTACACTTGCTTTCTACCTATGGCGTCTCGTGGTCTTCTTTCCTAATTACCTAATGAAGAGGTTCTGACAGCCTCATCTCAGTCCCCTCAAGTGACTTCCTGATCACAGGCAGCTTTCCTTAAAAGCCTGGAAGAATTCTGGAATTTGAGCCTATTTTTTTCACACTCTTGGAAGTTTTCTGCTCTTTCCCAAGTGGAAATAGGAAAATGGACTCCTAGAGGCCACGTGGTTTGAGATACCCATTTATATTTATATTTTTTTTAAAAAAATGTATTATAATTCAGTCATTATGCTGCTGGATTTTGACAGTATGTAGACTCATAATGACTGCAGTTGCCAACATTTTCTCCCATTCTAAAATCTTGAACTGAGTTCTCTCCAATTGCCTGATCCTTTTAACCAGATATTCCAAGAATTCAATTTGGAATATATCCATGCAAGCCCTGTACATTTGAGTTAATGTGTCATAATATAGGAGCGTGCTTTTAACCCTTTGCCATAAGTAGAGAGCTGTCGCATTTAATTTTCCTGAGAAATAATGGCATCACTTGGACAAAATCACATTGTCTGCTAAAATACCCCAAAATGTAATCCAGATTTACTTACATTTGTGGTTCACCTTATCTTTTAAAACTCATCTCAACTAAACAGAGCTAAAAAGCCTGGTAAAAGGGGGGAACTGGTTAATTCTGCTTAAGTCAAAGAGTTCAGATTTCTTTTCTTTTCCTTTTTCTTTAATCTCAAGGATTTCAGGAAATTTTATTCTTTCTTTGTTCTCCATTTTATTTCATTTTATAGTATAGTAAAATGACCACTGAGGCCATCGCGTTTGTGACATCAGCAACTGTATGAATGAATGCTGATTATTCAGCTACTAATAATGTAAGAAAGATACTTCTTCAGCATTTTTTGTAGAAAGAGAAGAAGATTCCAATGTAATTAATGACACAGTAACTTCCTTGGCACTTGGATTTCCCCCCCTTTCTTTTCTTAGGATTGAAGATAGAAATGATAAACTGAGAAACATTTTTGTTCATTTTTAGAGCCAGGAACCAGCAACCAACCAACAAATATTTCAGATTATATCTTGCCAAATGTTCTTTTGAAAATATTCATTAAAAGAAAGAAAAATTAAAAAGAAAGAAACACGAACAAACAGCGTCTTTCTCAGATTGAAGAAAAATCACCCTGGTAATGAAACTTGTCCTTATGAAGGTGCTTAATATCTGGAAACCAATTTACAAGCTGATAAAGCTGATAAAGAAGGGAAGCCAGTGAACCCAGGGTCCCTTTGAAGGCTCCAAACCAGAGGTGGGTTCCTACCAGTTCGCACCTATTCGGTAGAACCGCTTCGTCAAATCTACCGAACCGGTTAGAAGAGGTTCCACCAGTGGACCCGGAAAGCAGGCCACACCTACAGAAGAGGTTCCAAACTTTTTTGAAACCCACCACTGGTCCTTGGATATAATTATTCTACACTATCATGCTCATATTTATAAACTCAGTGCCTCTGTGAAAGGTAAGGATGACTACTGCGTTTTGTGGTGCAATCAGAACATTGCGTGTGTTGAAGTTGTTTTAACGCAACCAAAGATGCCTTTTAAAAAACAAGTTTACATCATATTCTTATGCATGCCAGTGCTGTGTGTGAGGTAATTTAAGGTGGTTCTGACAAGTGTCGTCGGCATCTTCATATCCGGTCACATGGGCGGCAAGCCACTCCCATCCAGTCACATGGGCAGCAAGCCACTCCCACAAAGGACCACCCAGAGTAGGTTCGAACAATTTTTGAAACCCACCACTGCTCCAAACCATAGCTTAGACAGAGCTGACTATCCAGGCTCCCAGCAAAACCTGATGGAAACTGATTGTCTATGGAGATTCTCAGTCATCCAGGTCATGGTTGTCCCAAAATTGCTTTTTTTCAAAGCTGAATAAGCTTCTTGGATGAGAAGTGAAATGTCTTCAAAGAATAACCAATAGCAGTAGACTTATATACCGCTTCATAGGCCTTTCAGCCCTCTCTAAGCGGTTTACAGAGAGTCAGCATATTGCCCCCAACAATCCGGGTCCTCATTTTACCCACCTCGGAAGGATGGAAGGCTGAGTCAACCCTGAGCCGGTGAGATTTGAACCGCTGAACTGCTGATCTAGCAGTAGCCTGCAGTGCTGTATTTAACCACTGCGCCACCTTGAAAGTCCAGTTACCTCTTGAAAAAAAAGCATCTTTGGGACTGGTGGAGGCTGCTGTTTTATGGTCTTGTTGCAAGGAGCATCTGTAAAGACACTCTGGGCAAGCCAGTCGTCTCCTTAATCTGGGGAGGAGGAGTTTGGGGAATCAATTCATTCACTGGCTCCACTTTCTACTTGTCATTGACTCTGCTAAAAGTGAAGTCGTCTTCAGTCCACCACTGTTTTCAGTGGTGGGATTCACTTACCTTCCCTACTGGTTTGTAAACACAAGTGCACCGTGTCTGTGCATGCGCACCACCTTCTGTGCATGCGCAGTGCTTGTGCATTACCGAGTGGCTTCTGATGTTCCCTCCCAAAGATTGTCCAACTGTTCCATCTCTCAGGCTGGGGGGTGAAATTATACACCCCTCAGAGAGGATTCGCAATTTGGGAGTCCTCCTGGACCCACAGCTGACTCTAGAACATCATCTGTCAGCTGTGACCAGGGGGACCTTTGCCCAGGTCCTCCTGGTGCACCAATTGCGACCCTACCTGGATCGGGAGGCCCTTCAGACAGTCACTCACGCCCTTGTGACCTCAAGACTGGATTATTGTAATGCGCTCTACATGGGGCTGCCCTTGAAGAGTGTTTGAAGACTCCATTTAGTCCAGAATGCAGCCGCGCGAGCGATTGTGGGTGCACCAAGGTATACCCACGTTACACCTATCCTCTGCAAGCTGCACTGGCTACCTATTAGTCTCTGAATCCGCTTCAAGGTGCTGGTCGCTACCTATAAAGCCCTACATGGCATCGGACCTGGGTACCTGACAGACCGCCTCCTGCCGATTACCTCTCTCAGACCAATTAGATCGCACAGGTTGGGTCTCCTCCGGATTCCATCTGCCAGCCAATGTCGGCTGGCGACTCCCCGGGGGAGGGCCTTCTCTGTTGCAGCTCTGGAACGAGCTCCTGTTGAGATCCGGACCCTTACTACCCTCCCTGCCTTCCGCAAAGCCACCAAGTCCTGGCTGTTCCAGCAGGCTGGGGGGAGCTGAGAAGCATCTACCTCCACGGAAATTGTGAAGTTGGTTTTGTTTTTAATATATCTTTGTCTCGTTCCCCCCTTTCCCTTGTCTTTTGTGAGCCGCCCGGAGTCCTCCGGGAGTGGGCGGCATACAAAAAAAAAATAAATAAATAAATAAATTACATCAGGGTGGGTGGGTGGAGCCTCCCACAGCCACCACTACTAGTTCGCCCAAACCGGAGAGAACCGCCTCAATACCACCTCTGACTGCTACCCTCAGTGTTTGCCATTTTGGAAATCTTTGAAGATGTGGATGTTTGCTTGGACATGGCATCTGGACAGTGTGAACCTGTCAGTGTGGTTTTTTTAAAAATGTGGCTGTTGTTATATCAGTTGGTTAGATTACCCTTGTCATTGTATTTATTGTTTTCTCTTGTATTGTTTTTTTAATGTTGCTTTATGAGATGGACAGCTGCATGTTGTGACTCAACCGACGTCTTCTGTGAGCCTTTCAGGATGCAAGATTACCAATGCAGCTGGGGCTCGTTAGTGGCGTATTCTGGTGATAAAAGGACGGATGGTGCCACGCCCTGGTTGCAGGAGTCAACGTTCCTTGGTTCGTTCAACATTGATTGATCATCGGTCGTGGTTTATTTGAGATGCACTTGGAGAAGTGATTTGCTTTCTGTAACCCTGATTCAAGGAGACACTTGGAGAAGTGCATTGCTTTGTAAGAGTTTTGTTTGGTATTCTGTTATCTAGTTAGAGACTTTATTTATGTTTATTTTTGGGCTCGCAGCCAGTCTGAGCCGAGAACTGATAAAGAGAGTTCCTTTTAAGTTTGTTTGCCTGTCGTCTGTTTAACGAGTGGAGAAGGGGGGACAGAACAGCTGCATAAATAAAATATTTTCCTGTTTATATCTCTATATATTTATCCACTTTGGAAGGCTTTTTAAACAACTGCTTCAAAATTATTTCTTTTCTAGTCTAAGAGTGGGAATTTCCTTCTTTCTTTCTTCTTTTTCTTTCTTTCTTTTTTCTTCTTTCTTCTTTTTCCTTCCTTTTCTTTCTTTTCCTCTTTTTCCTCTTCATCCTTCCTCTTTCCTTCCTTCCTTCTTTCTTTCTTTCTTCTTCTTTCTTTTCTTTCTTTCTCTTTTCTTTCTCTCTTTCTTTCTCTCTCTTTTCTCTCTCTTTTTCTTCTTTCTCTTTCTTTTTTCTTTCTTTCTCCTTTTTAGCAAAGACCATCTATAATCATCCTTCTGGAATGAGCTGCCCCGGAGCTTCGTATAATCCCCGACCTCCGGTCCTTCCGACACGCCCTAAAAAGTTGGCTTTTCCAGCAAGCCGGCCTGGCCTGGACAAAATAAAATAAATGATGATTATTGTTAATTTTAATCGAATTGTAAATGTTATTGTTAATCTTAATTGGCTTGTTTTTTGGATATTCTATCTATTTTTTTTAACTTTTGTAATATGTGGTTTTTTTTAATGTTGTACGCTGCCCTGAGTCCTTGGGAGGAGGGTGGCATATAAATCCAACAAACAAACAAACAAACAAACAAACAAACAAACAAACAGACAGACAGACCTGCAGATGATATAGGGATAATACAGAAATCTGAACCAACAAAAAATTTAAGACCTGGAACCTAACTCTGTTGTCTGCTTAATCAATGGAAAAGAGAATGCAATTGCTTAATACAATACTTTGGGAACATTGGAACACCTTGCTCATGTTTTATTGCACTGTATATATCTTAGGCTTTAATGATTCTCATTGAATGTATAGCATAATGAAATCTTCAGGATTTGCATGCCTTGTAAGGTCAGGCAATGTGAAAAGATTTTGAACAGGGCTCTGGTTTTGCATTGTTTTAAGTCTTACGTAAACCCGGAGAGGCCCAGAAAAGGCAGGCTCTGCTCCATTTCAGCATCTGGTCTCCCCCCTCCCCTTAAAAAAAAAAACCTGCTTCGGGTAATGCAATGAAAAATCACTTCTAATTAAAGAAAAAAAATTAGCTTCCCTACTCCCCAACTCTACATTTTTGCATAATTTGAGCAGTCTCCTTTGTGTTACATTCCAGAAAGCTTGGCTGGGCAGGAAGATTGGGACACATAGTCAGAATGCACATTGAATTTATTCTTTGTGAAAAACCAAATGTCATCGTCTGTTTTAATGGGCAGAGCATGAGAAACTTTAAACAAAGCGTTTGGTTTTTGGGGAGGACCCAAAAGTTTCTGCTTAAACTATCTACATTATGACTATCTCAAGACAGACCTATTTTTAGCATACAGTGGGTGTGTGTGTGTGTATGATGTTTTGTCAAGGCACCTGTGTGTGTGTGTGTCTATGTGTCTGTGTGTGAATGATAATTGGGCAAAAGTAGCATTGTTTTTTTAGCAGGCTTCGAGAGCCTTAAAGCTTGCAGTTCGGAAGGAAGCGAAGTCCATTAAAAAGGTAAAACAGGAAAAAGTAAGGTTGAATAAATACGAGGAAATCAGATGCTCGAATTCAAGTGGAAAACGCTCAGTAGGTTCAACTTTTGCTTTTGCAAGTACAACAATAAACAATATCTAAATCAGTGGGTTTAGGGACGGGGACAGACATTAGATTACCCTTGCAAATGGTGATCACACATGACTATGAGATACTGTGGTTGCGAGTTGGTTGCCAATACCCGTGGCACGACAAAACCGCGGTCCACTAAAGTGCGCCCGATTAAAGCGCGTACCTGACGTCATCAGCAGCGCGACAAATACGACCGCGGAGAAAAAATGGCGCTTTAAAAAGCGCTTTTAAAGCAAGCCGATTCACGTAAAGGTAAGGGTTAGGTTTAGGGTTAGGGTTAGGGTTAGGTTTAGGTTTAGGTTAGGGTTACGTTAAGCATTAGGGTTAGGTTTAGGGTTAGGTTAAGGGTTAGCGTTAGGTTTAGCGTTAGGTTAAGGGTTAGGTTTAGGGTTAGGTTAAGGGTTAGGTTTAGGGTTAGGTTTGGGGGGGTTAGGGTAAGGTTTTCGCGTTAATTTTAACTTTACCGCTCACAGCGTGATGTTTTCGTCGCGCTGTGATGACGTCAGGTACGCGCTTTCGTCGAGCGCGCTTTAGTCTACCGCGGTTTTGTGGTGGAACCGCCAATACTCGCCTCATTTTCATGTGACTGGGGGAATGGGACAGGACGGGACGGACATTGCAACAGCCACAACTAAGAGCAACAGTCTTAAATCCCCCTAGATCAGTACTGTCCTAACTTTGAACAGTTGCTGAATGCAGGTTGTTCAGTGAGAACTGTCTGTATACTTCTTCCATCTTTGTCTGATATTCTTGGAATCCTTTACTATTTGTTATTATCAACCTTTAACATACCAATTTGAACTTCCTTCTGAATTTGGGGATTTATTGAAAGACCTTCCTTGTTTCTCCATGTCTGTTTCCAATCTCGGTGTCTTTACAGATATACTTTTAGATTAGTGATTGTCTCTGTTAACAACTCTTCTTTGTTAAGTTCCTTCCGCATATCTTTATCTTTCTTAGTTTTGGCTCCCCTTCTCTTCCTGTAAATGTCCATAGTTTGTTTGACATCCAGTTTGCGCTTCTTGCTCTTTGGCAGCCTCTTTCATCCTCAACTACTTAATTAAATCCAACCCATAGTTGCTCCGCTTCCCTGTCAAAGGGGGTTCGAGGAATTCATAGTGATTTTCATATCCTCCTTGAAAATGGTGACTATGTGCTCAAGACTATATCGTAGAATGTGTTTGTGTTTGTTATTCCACATTAGCTTCATTTGGGACTTGCACATGATCAAGTCATAATGTGTTCCACAATCAGTCCCAAATCATGCCTTTCCTGCTGTGTGTTTTTCCACTCCCTTTTAACAATTGTATAGTCCATTGGATTTTGGTGTACTCTAGTGGTGGGATTCAGCCGGTTCGCACCTATTCGGGAGAACCGATTGGTAACTTTCTAAGTAGTTCGGAGAACCGGTTGTTGGAAGAAATCTCATTTTGTTTTCTCCCCACTTTACAGGGCTAATCCTGTAAGGAAGGCAGGAAGGAAGCATTCTGGTGTTGTTTCTAGCCTAATCTTTACTGCCCTGCTTACAGAAACTGCCTCTCCGGTTAACCCTTATTGCATTGTAACAGCTAAGGCGAAGTGCCCATCGACTGAGTGACCTTGAGTTGGCCAAGCCCACCCAGTCACATGACCACCGAGCCCCACCTACCCAGATGGTCATTAGGGCAGAGAAACGGTTGTTAAATTATTTGAATCCCACCACTGGTGTGTACTCCATCCAGTGATGTCTGTGTTTATAGGCATCCTTTTGGTTTTGAAGAATGTTTTAGCTCTTAAGAAATAATCAGATAGTCACACATCGATAATCTTTCTGCTTCATTTTAGTTTCTTAGGCAATATGTGTTTTCCTCCTTACTGTTTCTAACTTCGGCATTCCAGGTTCAAACTACAAATGGCACATTTTGCATGCAATTGTATAAAGTCAAATTGAACTCAACATTTAACCTGTCCACTTCTTCTTCTTCTGCCTCAGTTGTTGAAGCATAAACTTATATAACTATATTAAAAGGTTGTCTGTTGTGGCCCAGCAGGAGCCGTTGGAGCTGCCACCAGACTCCGACAGCGAGGGGCCTCAATGAGTCGGTTCTGGAGGATGTGGAGGACCCTGGACAGGGTTCCAACTCCGAGTAGGGCGCAGAGAGGCTAGTTGGCCACCAGGAGGCGCCTGAGCCTTGGACCAGTGGAGAGGAGACAAGGGGGTGTGATCCGGACATCATGCATTGGAGCAGTGGGGAGGAGCCAAGGGAGTTGTTCCTGGATGCCCGGCATCAAAGAGCTAATAGGCGTAAGGAACAGTTGCGCAGTTACAGGAGATAATTGCACTCAGCCGGTGGTAATTAGGCTCCTCTCAAGACTATAAAAGGAATGATTGTGCACACGCCCTTTTGCAGGAGTCAACATATTCACTAAAGTTGGAGAACTTTCGTGGCTAGCTTGGCAGGCTGGATTGCTGCCAAGGTTAGTTTGTGCTGGATTGCTGCCAAGGTCCTGTCTCTGTGTTAATAAATCCTTGCAGTATATTTGTCTCGGCGTGCTTTAGTGTAGGACGAGGGGGGTCAGAACAGTTGTCTATGAAATCTAATTGACATTCATAGATTGCCTTGTACCTGAGAAGTATCTTTGCTGTATTTTCCTCACTATGATACCAATGCCCTTTTTCTGGATTCTTTGCAGGGTTGTGAATAGTATTAAGAGCAACAGCTTCCAACCTTTTGGGCACCAGAGATCAGTTCCACGGGAGGCCAGTTTTCTATGGACTGGGGAGTGCATGTTTTTGCATGTTGTCTCATTCCTGAGCATGCATGGGGCTTTGTCCCAGTTCCTAGTGGGATGTGGACTGGAGCTAGTTCATGGTCCAAGATTGGGGACCCTAGTATAGAGCATGATCTTCTGAATGCAGGTGTCCATATCCAATCCATCTCAATTTGCTGATGTCTAAGATGTCAATAGGTAGCGAGGTGGCGCAGTGGTTAGTGTGCAGTACTGCAGGCCACTTCAGCTGACTGTTAGTTCAGCAGTTCAGCGGTTCTAATCTCACCGGCTCAGGGTTGACTCAGCCTTCCATCCTTCCGAGGTGGGTGAAATGAGGACCAGACTGTGGGGGCGATATGCTGACTCTGTAAACCGCTTAGAGAGGGCTGAAAGCCCTATGAAGCGGTAGATAAGTCTAACTGCTATTGCTATTGCTATAATTTCATCTTTTACTCTGTGCCCACCATCCAGCACTACATTTGTCTCAGTGGTAGGTTTCAAAAATTTTTAGAACCTCTTTTGTAGGTGTGGCCTGCTTTGTGGGAGTGGCTTGCTGGCCATGTGACTGGGTGGGTGTGGCCAACTTGTAAAATGTAGTGAAA